>NC_090902.1:15985936-16093436 GCF_040956055.1 Brachionichthys hirsutus
TCTACTCACTACTCTCAAGTCACTACTCACTCCTCTCTACTCACTACTCACTACTCTCTACTCACTACTCACTACTCTCTACTCTCTACTCACTACTCTCTACTCTCTACTCACTACTCACTACTCACTACTCTCTACTCACTACTCTCTACCCACTACCCACTACTCACTACTCTCTACTCTCTACTCTCTACTCTACTCACTACTCTCAAGTCACTACTCACTACTCTCTACTCACTACTCTCTACTCTCTACTCACTACTCTCTACTCTCTACTCTCTACTCACTACTCACTACTCTCTACTCACTACTCACTACTCTCTAGTCTCTACTCTACTCACTACTCTCAAGTCACTACTCACTACTCTCTACTCACTACTCACTACTCTCTACTCACTACTCACTACTCTCTACTCTCTACTCTCTACTCACTACTCTCTACTCTCTACTCACTACCCACTACTCACTACTCACTACTCTCTACTCACTACCCACTACTCACTACTCTCTACTCTCTACTCACTACTCTCTACTCACTACTCACTACTCTCTACTCACCTGCAGAAATGTGGATTTCTAAGAGCTCTGTGCGTACGTGTATGTGTGTGTGTGTGTGTGTGTGAGCGTTTGCGTGTGTGTGTGTGTGTGTGTGTGTGTGTGTGAGCGTGTGTGTGTGTGTGTGTGTGTGAGAGAGAGCGTGTGTGTGCGTGTGTGTGTGTGAGCGTGTGTGTGTGTGTGTGTGTGTGTGTGTGCGTGTAAAAGGCAGAGCACTCTTTCTTCTTTATATGGACTTGTTGAGCCCAGCGGAGGAAGAGGACGGTGATGAAGTCTCCCTTTCTCTCTCCTGCCTTTTAAGTGATTCTCTTCCAAGTGTGTCCAGAAAAGGCAATGCCTGTAGTCAGCTGGAGGGAGGGGGATGGGGGGGGGGGGTCGGGGGGGGGGGGGTGTTTATCTACAGCAGCTTTTTCCATGATCCCTAAACTATAAGGCCGGCTCACTCCTTATAAGGGCAGACTGGGGGTCTGGGAGCATTCCTGTGCTTCTCTTTGATGTGTGTCTGTTGATTTCCTCTCCTTAACAGATCAGGTAAACCACGTTAGTGTCCATGTCAGAGGACATTCAGGGACCGGACAGACAGTTTATTCTGGCAGTGAGTTCTGTTTAATGTCCTCTTTCATCAGGTGGTGCTGCTGAGACGGAGACGAGTCTGAAGACCGGCTCCAAACGGCTCCCCCAACAATCCCGGTCTCAGTGGAGTGGAAACGCTTTAATGTCCCTGCTCTGTCTCTGTCCCTGTCCCTCCTCTGTCCCTGTACCCAATCACATTCGAATCTTTAAGTCCAATTCAGCAGCTTAGTTGCACGTTGCAGTTTGAAATAATTTGTTTCCTGAAGCTGATACTTAAAAGTTGACATTTTGGACAGGGGACCCTTCGTGTCACACACAAGCAACATTTTCCAAACTTTAAGTTTTATTTTATTTTTGTAATTATGTAACACCTTTTTTTGCAGGAAGCAGGTGATGGAGGATGTTGAAAGGAAGTGAAGAATCGTGTGCTGGATCGGGTGGAGGAAGGTTCAGCGAGGATGGAGGGAAAGTTCTGGGGAGGTGCACCAAGAGGACTCGGTTCCTTTGGGAGCAGAACCAAGAGGACTCGGTTCCTTTGGGAGCAGATTCCTGCATTTATAATTAGCTGAAAGGTCTGCGTTCACACTGTGATTTCTTCACGGAATGAACTTTCTGAGCAGCGTCGCGTGGCTGAAAGGGCGCTCGTCGATTGGACACAGTAGAAGGGGAAGTCCCGCCCTCTCCCATGTTTTGTTTTTTAGTGCGCCGTTACGGCTGCTGCTCATTCAAGGAGGGAATCTCATTTAGTTCTGGCCTAAATCATAAATGTTACACAATGCTAGTCGTTTTTAACAAACACAAAGTCGCTGTGGATCCGTAACGTCTCCGAATCAGAACAACGGAATGAGAAGCTATCGCTGCTGAACAGCTGATTCTCCGCTTAAAGCGCCGTGGAGCTGCTGGACAAAAGATTAAAGTATTACAACGCACATCTTCATGACACGTACAATACAATACAGTACAATATACTGAAGCCCAGAGTGCCAACACTTACTTCTTTACTGCAGTCATTTGTAAATGACTTTTACAGTTTTGTGCAGTATTTAAACACGTTCACTGATCGTAATGGAGCACATCTATAAATCAGCGCTGTGTAGGACACGCTAAACTCAGGAACGCCTCCTTCATGACTTCCTTCATGTTTCTACGCAGTGAGAACCGTTAGAACTCCCCTCCGCTGCCTGGTTCGTAACGGTACAAAACGTCTGCTCAGATTAGCGTTTAGTTGTTTTTCGTGTTTTGTCTCTAAACGCCGCCGCACGCTCGTGTCTTACATCCACACGTTCACAGCAAATGGCGCATATGGCTCGGCCTCCTCCTGAAATAAATCCATGCCCAGCTATGTCGAAAAGAGCGACTGGATTACTCGCCATGCTAACACCGCTCCGCTGCTAAGCTAAACTCCCAGGAGCCTCGCTGCCGCGCTGAATCGGGGGCGTGCACGATCACATCCGCTCACTCACAGTGTAGGGAATTTCCATATTTAGATGGGATTCCACAACGTAATTACACGCCGACACCACTAGGGACGCACTACAGTTAGTTTGTTGTTGTAATGACTGATTTCAATTGATCGCATCACAACAGTGACATCACACAACACAGATAAACATGGGCGTAGATTGGCTGGGGCGGAACCCCCACCTTGAGGGGGCCGGACTCATGGACATAGAAAGACACGGACGCAGAGGGCGGCCCTTTGTTCGGACCTGAGACTCACACACGGAGCAGGATCGAACCTCAGCGCTGATATCTGAACCAACTTGTATTGATCTGCATTTATATAAATATCTTAATCATGACCCAAATCCTCTTTATTGACCACGCACCCACACGGAGAAGAAGAACCGGGGAGGGTTAAGGAAAACCCTAACAACAGCATGATACTTATGCTACGTATTAAATAGTTACTTCTACTACTACTGTACTTTCGGGACAAGCCAAAAGTACATCGCTAAAGAACATTGCTAAATTCCCGTGACTTGAAGCTGCGATTGGTGAGTATGCATTTTCTCTTTTAAACTTTGATGTCTTTAGAACAGGCTCTAATGAGAAGCTTGGAGCGCGTGTCCCCCGGCCCCCGGTACATCCCTACGGCCCATGGTGCAGTGCTGCATGCTGGCTTGGAGCGCGTGCCCCCGGCCCCCGGTACATCCCTACGGCCCATGGTGCAGTGCTGCATGCTGGCTTGGAGCGCGTGCCCCCGGCCCCCGGTCCATCCCTACGGCCCATGGTGCAGTGCTGCATGCTGGCTTGGAGCGCGTGCCCCCGGCCCCCGGTACATCCCTACGGCCCATGGTGCAGTGCTGCATGCTGGCTTGGAGCGCGTGCCCCCAGGCCCCCGGTCCATCTCTACGGCCCATGGTGCAGTGCTGCATGCTGGCTTGGAGCGCGTGTCCCCCGGCCCCCGGTACATCCCTACGGCCCATGGTGCAGTGCTGCATGCTGGCTTGGAGCGCGTGTCCCCCGGCCCCCGGTACATCCCTACGGCCCATGGTGCAGTGCTGCATGCTGGCTTGGAGCGCGTGTCCCCCGGCCCCCGGTACATCCCTACGGCCCATGGTGCAGTGCTGCATGCTGGCTTGGAGCGCGTGTCCCCCGGCCCCCGGTACATCCCTACGGCCCATGGTGCAGTGCTGCATCTCTGGTCAGTTGCTAGTCTGAGATGAAGCACTGTAGCTCGGGACAGAGGACACAAACTTCTGCTGTGCAACAGCATCGATTATATAAAACGTAAGATCCTGGAAGAGGAAAACCTGAACTTCCAGATCCCAAGTGTTTCCTCTGGAAGTCAACCCAAGTGTCTGTTCACAGGAAATAGCATTCTGGTAGCATCGCTTTCATGTTTAGTGTTGTCGCTCTGCAGACAGATAATATTTAATTCAGGAAATTACTTGTATGAATAATATTAACATAATTTCCCCATATATAATCACTCATATGATCTTCACATTCCAATTACCATGACTTTAGTGTTTTTAAAACATGGCAGAGCAGGTCCGTGGAACGGCCAGTCTGATCCAGAATGCATCGCCGTGTGAGAGAGAGAAAGAAAATGGGCGAATGAATGAATGAATGGCAGGATCCCACAAAAAGACGAATAACTCCACGATTCTTTTCTCCTCTCTCCTGGGGTCCAGTTTTCCCAGGAATCCCTTGACCTATCAGAAAAGGGGATTCCTGGAAATACTGTTCTCGGGGGTGGGGCTTATCAACTCATCCATTCATCACTCCATCCATGCGTTGCACTATAATGATGCACTCACTGCTAAAGATTCATTTTGAATGGATTGGCTGTTTATACATTGAAGTAATTCTTGTAATTGTTTGGCTCAAATGAAATGTGACGCTAATATGGACATCAGCGGTGAGGGACACAAGTCCAGGTTCTGCAGCACCACGGACAGAAGGACCTGCAGACAGAGACAGAAAGAGGGACAAACAGAGAGATTACTCACATATATTTATAACATGTATAATCAGATAAAGAGGGAGGAGCTCAGTGTGTCATGATGTTAAGCCACCAGTGCTGGTATGACAGCATATTGATTATTGTATCGATTAACTATAAGATTTGTTGTAAAGGAAAGTATTTAGTCTAGAGATGGTGTCTGTCTCATGAACCGAAACAGTTTGTATAACAAATAACACTTTGGGATATTACAGTCTTTCCTCTTCTGTCTTCTTACACATTGACATTAGACAGGCTTAGGTTTTTGCTCAGGTATACTGGAATGAAAGTTTTAGACAGATATGTAGTAATTGCAGGTAAGAAATCAAAAAGTCCAAAACTACAATGTAAAAACTACAATTAAAGCCGCACATTTACATTCCTAACAGGACATGAGTTATATTAGCATCATACGGGACATGAGTTATATTAGCATCATACGGGACATGAGTTATATTAGCATCATACGGGACATGAGTTATATTACCATCATACGGGACATGAGTTATATTACCATCATACAGGACAGGAGTTATATTAGCATCATACGGGACATGAGTTATATTAGCATCATACGGGACATGAGATATTACCATCATACAGGACAGGAGTACTGTTAGCATCATAGAGGACATGAGTTATATTAGCATCATACGGGACATGAGTTATATTAGCATCATACAGGACAGGAGTTATATTAGCATCATACAGGACAGGAGTTATATTAGCATCATACGGGACATGAGTTATATTAGCATCATACGGGACATGAGATATTACCATCATACAGGACAGGAGTACTGTTAGCATCATAGAGGACATGAGTTATATTAGCATCATACGGGACATGAGTTCTATTAGCATCATACGGGACATGAGTTCTATTAGCATCATACGGGACATGAGTTATATTAGCATCATACAGGACAGGAGTCATGTTAGCATCATATGGGACATGAGTTCTATTAGCATCATACGGGACATGAGTTCTATTAGCATCATACGGGACATGAGTTACGGTATATTAGCATCATACAGGACATGAGTTCTATTAGCATCATATGGGACATGAGTTATATTAGCATCATACAGGACAGGAGTTATATTAGCATCATACGGGACATGAGTTATATTACCATCATACGGGACATGAGTTATATTACCATCATACGGGACAGGAGTACTGTTAGCATCATACGGGACATGAGTTATATTACCATCATACAGGACAGGAGTTATATTAGCATCATAGAGGACAGGAGTACTGTTAGCATCATATGGGACATGAGTTATATTAGCATCATATGGGACATGAGATATTACCATCATACGGGACATGAGTTCTATTAGCATCATACGGGACATGAGTTATATTACCATCATACAGGACAGGAGTACTGTTAGCATCATAGAGGACATGAGTTATATTAGCATCATACGGGACATGAGTTCTATTAGCATCATACGGGACATGAGTTCTATTAGAATCATACGGGACATGAGTTATATTAGCATCATACAGGACAGGAGTCATGTTAGCATCATACGGGACATGAGTTACGGTATATTAGCATCATACAGGACATGAGTTACGGTATATTAGCATCATACGGGACATGAGTTCTATTAGCATTATATGGGACAGGAGTACTGTTAGCATCATATGGGACATGAGTTCTATTAGCATCATACGGGACATGAGTTATATTAGCATCATACGGGACATGAGTTCTATTAGCATCATACGGGACATGAGTTATATTAGCATCATACGGGACATGAGTTATATTAGCATCATACAGGACAGGAGTCATGTTAGCATCATATGGGACATGAGTTATATTACCATCATACGGGACATGAGTTCTATTAGCATCATACGGGACATGAGTTATATTAGCATCATACGGGACATGAGTTCTATTAGCATCATACGGGACATGAGTTATATTAGCATCATACGGGACATGAGTTATATTACCATCATAGAGGACATGAGTTATATTAGCATCATACAGGACAGGAGTCATGTTAGCATCATACGGGACATGAGTTACGGTATATTAGCATCATACAGGACATGAGTTATATTAGCATTATATGGGACAGGAGTTATATTAGCATCATACGGGACATGAGTTCTATTAGCATCATACGGGACATGAGTTCTATTAGCATCATACGGGACAGGAGTCATGTTAGCATCATATGGGACATGAGTTCTATTAGCATCATACGGGACATGAGTTATATTAGCATCATACGGGACATGAGTTCTATTAGCATCATACGGGACATGAGTTCTATTAGCATCATACGGGACAGGAGTCATGTTAGCATCATATGGGACATGAGTTCTATTAGCATCATACGGGACATGAGTTATATTAGCATCATACGGGACATGAGTTCTATTAGCAGCATACAGGACAGGAGTCATGTTAGCATCATACGGGACATGAGTTATATTAGCAGCATACAGGACAGGAGTCATGTTAGCATCATATGGGACATGAGTTCTATTAGCATCATACGGGACATGAGTTATATTAGCATCATACGGGACATGAGTTATATTAGCATCATACAGGACAGGAGTCATGTTAGCATCATATGGGACATGAGTTCTATTAGCATCATACGGGACATGAGTTATATTAGCATCACACAGGACAGGAGTCATGTTAGCATCATACGGGACATGAGTTACGGTATATTAGCATGATACAGGACATGAGTTACGGTATATTAGCATCATACGGGACATGAGTTCTATTAGCATCATACGGGACATGAGTTATATTAGCATCATACAGGACAGGAGTCATGTTAGCATCATATGGGACATGAGTTATATTAGCATCATACGGGACATGAGTTATATTAGCATCATACGGGACATGAGTTATATTACCATCATACGGGACAGGAGTACTGTTAGCATCATATGGGACATGAGTTCTATTAGCATCATACGGGACATGAGTTATATTAGCATCATACGGGACATGAGTTCTATTAGCATCATACGGGACATGAGTTATATTAGCATCATACGGGACATGAGTTATATTAGCATCATACGGGACATGAGTTCTATTAGCATCATACGGGACAGGAGTTCTATTAGCATCATACGGGACATGAGTTCTATTAGCATCATACGGGACATGAGTTATATTAGCATCATACAGGACAGGAGTCATGTTAGCATCATATGGGACATGAGTTATATTAGCATCATACGGGACATGAGTTATATTAGCATCATACGGGACATGAGTTATATTACCATCATACGGGACAGGAGTCATGTTAGCATCATATGGGACATGAGTTCTATTAGCATCATACGGGACATGAGTTATATTAGCATCATACGGGACATGAGTTCTATTAGCATCATACGGGACATGAGTTATATTAGCATCATACAGGACATGAGTTATATTAGCATCATACGGGACATGAGTTCTATTAGCATCATACGGGACATGAGTTCTATTAGCATCATACGGGACAGGAGTCATGTTAGCATCATATGGGACATGAGTTATATTAGCATCATACGGGACATGAGTTATATTAGCATCATACGGGACATGAGTTCTATTAGCATCATACGGGACATGAGTTACGGTATATTAGCATCATACGGGACATGAGTTCTATTAGCATCATACGGGACAGGAGTTCTATTAGCATCATACGGGACATGAGTTCTATTAGCATCATACGGGACAGGAGTCATGTTAGCATCATATGGGACATGAGTTCTATTAGCATCATAGAGGACTGGGGCTGTTCTTTTCAATAACAGTTCAGGGAATGGAAATATATAAATTATTCTAACAATAATAGATCAATGATGTGCATACTCAGTAGAAATTGCAGATGGTACCCCAACAATTAGCTAATGGTAAACAAATATATCAGTTTAGGCATGGGTGTGGCTACAGAGTTGCTCTTCCAATAGCCATGCTTTAAACTGTTTGGTAAAAGAGGTCAGAGTTCACGTATCGTGGTTGGGATAGAATTCTAAGTGTGAGAAGCACGAACAGAAAAAGTGGCTTGACCAAAGGCACTTTTTCTGAATGGAACTACAGTGATGATGATGATGATGAATATATTTATTAGATAGAATGTTAGCGTGAGGGCGGAGCTCAGTCACCTCTAGAGCCTGTTCCTGTTGATCTGTTTGAGTTTATTTTCACAGATTCTTGTCATGGAGGAGGTGCTCTGCAATGGAAGATTTTATAAATCAAGATCGCATCGATGTGTTTTACAGCGTTGTCCCAGCTTAATCATGTTTCTTTAATATCTGACACTGATGATACATATTTGGCTTTTTATCCAACACTTTTAGAGCTTGTTAATAAACAGCTTCAATCGGTTTTAGTGTCGTTTTACAGGCCGACGCCCAACTTGTTACACAGTAAGACGTGTGTGACATGATCAGTGACTCAAGGGTTAGATCGTTTCTGATAAACCTAAAGTTAAACTTTATATTCACTGTGTTTTTTATTTGTTGTTTAAAATGAAGTTGTGAGTCGAGAGTGATTCCTAAGTATTTAAATTCCTGTACCACCTCAATGTTTTTACCTTGCACAAAAAACGTGGGATCACTGTCAGTATTTGCTCTTTTTGAAAAGTACAGACACACAGTCTTTGATATGTTCGGGTAAAGTTGGGATTTCTCGAGCCAGTTATACACATTTGTCGTAGCATCTGTCGGTTGTTGTGCAGCGTGTTTTTGGGGGGAGGGGGCCGGGTTTTTCTTAGTGAAGCGGTCTACCTGACAGAATCAGGGCGTGTCCAGAGGCTCAATTTTTGCCAAACATTGTACTGACATGTTTTTTTTTTTCACACAGTATGTGGACTTTCCAGGGAACATGGTGTATCTGTAAATCTGACTTGTCAGCAAACTTTGCATTATGAACAAATGTTCTCACCTATTTAAATACAGGTAAGGTGGGCCAGTATGGGCTAGCTGACTCCTCCCCCTGGTGATCGACAGCCATCCCGAGCTCTCCGTTCTCTCCCCGTCCAGCCAGACTCCTGCTGGAGGACTCTTTGAAGGACTCTTTGAGTCACCTCAGCGGATTTCCTCTGGATGGAAACTCGTTCTATCGCATTTCTTTTGTTGCTGTTTAGTTACATCCCGAGATGTTAGAGACGCGTGTGGGAAAGCAGAACACGCTCGCCTGAACGCGAAAGATCAACGCAGAGCACAGCAGCTGGTGTTCTTCAGGCTGCGTGGAGAAATGTCTTGGGTCAAAGGTCAGGTAATAGGAAGAATAGCAGAGGTTTAAAGGGCTCTGATACGTTTTATGAAGGTTACTAAACGGTCGTGTTCATCGCAGCGCACCTGTAAGAGCCAATGTGCGCGCGCTGGGTGTGTGTGCGCGCGCTGGGTGTGTGCGCACGCTGGGTGTGTGCGCGCGCTGGGTGTGTGTGTGCACGCTGGGTGTGTGCGCGCGCTGGGGGTGTGCGCACGCTGGGTGTGTGCGCATCCACGCCACGGTGATTGGGGCGTGGCACAGCTGGAGTGGAGGCTTTATTTGTGTGCGCTCACCTGTGCGGTGTCAGAGTGTGTGTCTTGTTATGCTGGTGGGGTGAGCGTGAGGAGAAACTCTTTGTTGACCGCATGAACATGAACGCAGGATAGATGCGACGGAAACAACGGCAGATTGCACTGGCAATGAGGTATTTACTGTCAACCATTACAACAACCAAAGTAAGTCCTCAAACTGTTCTCTCTGCGAGCTGGAGCAGAATAAATCTGTCAAGGCCTGTGCAACGTACTGCGTGCGCGTCTTCAATGCTTTAACCCCTTCGACTTAGCCCACCGTGGCGTTTGGATTCATTTTATACACGCCACAACATTTTGTCAACAAAAACGTTTTGAAGCTGTTGATGGTGAAGCGCTGCGTGATCAAGAGGGCGGGGTTTAATGGTCCCGTGGATAAAAGGAATATAATTCAGAAAAATAAGGCGCTGTGCTTTTTGTGTGCACTGCAGATTTTGTAATTTATTGGTTATTTTGTGAATTAAATATGGATCCAGAACAGGACACCAGATCGGATGTAGATGAAGCTGATGAAAGGAGCAGCACCATAAGCAGCAGGTCTGCTGTGTCCAGCATCGCGTCGATCAGATTAATAGCAGAGGCTGAGACCGCCGCTCTGATGGCTCGCCAGAAGCTACTGAAAGAGAAGCATGCTATGCAGGAACAACAGGAGCAGTTAAAGAGGAGAATGGAGGCAATGGATTTGAACATGGAACTGGTTGCTGCTATAGCTAAAGTGAACGTGTTAAGGGCCTCAGAAGGTTCTCATGTTTCTGTTCAATCAGATGGGATGAACTCTTATCTGAATAAGAACACAGACATCAAGTTAAGTACGGATGCTGCAGCGTTGTGCCTGCATTCCCCACCCAGCCATCGGGGATGGAGGACACTGTGTCTTTAGGTTGTGCTGCTGTGAAACCTAAAACAAGTCACCAAACTGAGCCTCGTTCTGTTGTGTCTGGGGCCGGCCTGCAAGCGTTACCATCAGATGAGTTTCACCCTGTTGCTTCCATTCGGTGTGATCTAACCGCACCTACAACAGAGAACACTTTTGATCAGCGTTTGATTAGTGCTGGAGAAGCAGAATGAAATCACATCCTTAATGGTTCAGCAACAGTCACTTTTCCTTTTGCCTAACCTTGATCTACACGTTTTCGATGGAGATCCACTGCAGTATCAAACCTTCATAAGAGCCTTCGAGCACAACATTGAAGGCAGAACTCCGAGTCACAAGGACCGTTTGTACTACCTTGAGCAGTATACCAGAGGTCAGCCCCGGGATTTGGTCCGAAGCTGCCAGCACCTGCCACCTGCTTATGGATACAATAACGCGAAGGCTCTGTTACGAGAACGTTTTGGAGATCCATTTAAAGTAGCCTCAGCTTACATGGACAAGGTGCTCTCAAGGCCTCTTATAAAGGGTGAAGATCTCAAGGCATTACAAGCCTACAGTCTATTGCTGCGAGAGTGTTGTAACACTATGGGAGAATCTGTGGGTGACCTAAATGTGCCCACCAACATGCAAATTATTATGAAAAAGCTTCCCCATAAATTGCGAGACCAATGGAGAAGTGAGGCCTGTGACCTGCAGGGAAGGCTCCATCGTAGAGCAACCTTTCATGACATTGTGGAGTTTATTGAGAGGCAAGTTAAGATCGCAAGTGACCCTGTCTTTGGGGATATTCAAGATTCGCCTGTAACATCCCGGTCTGATACAAACCCTCGAGGTAGTAGTTTTGCCATCACTGTAGCACCTGTTGAAAGGAAAGTGGAGTCTGTAAACAGAAGAGAAAAGAACTTACCGGTACCTGAAAGGGCGTGCTTGTATTGTGGTGCTGGACATAGTTTGGATGTTTGCCTTCTGTTGGATAAAAGGACGCAAGAGGAAAAGATGTCTTTTTTGAAGGAAAGCAGGATGTGTTTTGGCTGTCTGTGCATTGGGCACATGAGCAGAGACTGCAGAAAACGTTTGATGTGTGGAATATGCAATCTGAAACACCCCACATTGTTGCATGTCCAGTCCAAATCAATGCAAACAAGTTCTACGCAGACTAATGGTGGCTACGAAGGGGCCAGAGCAGGTGCTGGGGTGTCTGTTCAGTCCAGTGGCTTAACTGGGGCCGGCAAACAGGACTGCGCGCTGTCTATCCTGCCTGTGCAGGTGAAGAGCAAGAGAGGACATGAGACTCTGGTCACTTATGCGTTCTTGGATCCGGGAAGCACTGCTTCGTTTTGCACTGAACGTCTCATGAACCGGCTTAACCTCACCGGAAGGAAGACAGAGACTCTCCTCAAAACAATGGGGCAAGAGGAAGTTGTGGACAGCGACATGTTGGTGGATTTGGAAGTAGCCGACCTGGAATCCAACCACTTTTGTGATTTGCCTGAGATCTTCACACAGAAGAGCGTGCCTGTCCACCGAGGAAATATTCCACAAGCAAAAGACCTCGAACGCTGGCCGCATCTGAAGCACATACAGATACCTGCAGAGGTCAATGCGGATGTGGATCTACTCATTGGCACCAACGTACCTCAGGCGCTTGAGCCCTGGGAGGTGGTCCGTGGAGTGAATGGAGGCCCTTATGCTACCAAGACTATCCTGGGATGGACGGTGAATGGGGCCCTCAGAGGGGATTATAAGAGCGACACAAATGGCACCGTGCTCAAAGGGACTTCGTTCCCGAGGACGGCATGATACTTGTGGATAAAATGGCACCCTCGTACCCATGGATTACAGGAAGAGTTCTGGATGCCGTATGGACATTTCTGTTGACTGGACTCTGACAGCCTTATTATGTGTCACTTTGTGCCCTTGGTATATGTTTTTTCTTTATCCTATAAGTTAATGGTGATGGGTAATTATTATCACTTAATAATTAGGGGCCGGAATGTAAGAGCCAATGTGTGCGCGTGCTGGGTGTGTGCGCGTGCTGGGTGTGTGCGCGTGCTGGGTGTGTGCGCGTGCTGGGTGTGTGTGCGCGCGCTGGGGCGTGCGCGTGCTGGGTGTGTGCGCGTGCTGGGTGTGTGCGCGTGCTGGGTGTGTGCGCGTGCTGGGTGTGTGCGTGCGCTGGGGTGTGCGCGTGCGCTGGGTGCGTGCGCGTGCTGGGTGTGTGCGCGTGCTGGGTGCGTGCGCGTGCTGGGTGTGTGCGCATCCACGCCACGATGATTGGGGCGTGGCACAGCTGGAGTGGAGGCTTTATTTGTGTGCGCTCACCTGCGCTGTGTCAGTGTGTGTGTCTTGTTATGCTGGTGGGGTGAGCGTGAGGAGAAACTTTTTGTTGACCGCATGATCATAAACGCAGGATAGATGCGACGGAAACAACGGCAGATTGCACTGGCAATGAGGTATTTACTGTCAACCACTACAACAGCCAAAGTAAGTCCTCAAACCGTTCTCTCTGCGAGCTGGAGCGGAACAAATCTGTCAAGGCCTGTGCAAAGTACTGCGTGCGCGTCTTCAATGCTTTAACCCCTTCGACTTAGCCCACCGTGGCGTTTGGATTCATTTTATATACGCCACAATAGCACCAGCAGCTCGATGCTAGTCTTGTCTGTCGATATTTACCAAAGTCGATTCGATATTTAGGATTCCTGTCCTCTTATTGTGGAGTAAGTTTTTATACATCGTACATTCTGAGGACAAACTGAGATGATCTACCACACAGATATTTCTAACATCGATTTATCGTTGCTCCTTTGGTCTTGTCTGACGCATGGCGTGCTGCAGCCGTCCTGCTCTGAGATCAGCGCTTCCTGCTCTGAGATCAGCGCTTCCTGCTCTGAGATCAGCGCTTCCTGCTCTGAGATCAGCGCTTCCTGCTCTGAGATCAGCGCTTCCTGCTCTGAGATCAGCGCTTCCTGCTCTGAGATCAGCGCTTCCTGCTATGAGATCAGCGCTTCCTGCTCTGAGATCAGCGCTTCCTGCTCTGAGATCAGCGCGTCCTGCTCTGAGATCAGCGCTTCCTGTGAGACAATGAACGTGGTGGATCTTTGTTTTCCGTTTTCAGCAAGCGCCCAGCAGAAACGTGTCCGATCGAATGATGAATGTAGAATCCTTCAAACAATAATCAGAGCTGTGCTGTGTGTGTGTTGCCTTTATCTCTGGGGGGGGGGGGTCAGTTTGTATGCCCGTTAGTTTCCCTCCTGCTCTCTCATTCCATCCTCAGCGGCCTCAGATTCCCCTGACCCCCCCCCCCCCCCCCCCACACACACACACACGTCCATTCCTTTTGGGGTTGTGTGTCAGTCGCCGAGCCGTGACCGGCGGTTACACGGTCACATCGTGGTTTTACATTCAGCATTTGGATCAATACTATTACTGGGAAGGAGGGGGGGCGTTTGGTCTGGGCCGGACTCTGCATGAACTCTCTCTATCTACGGGGGCAGCAGGGTAGGCCCAGGTACCCCCGCTCCCCCCCGAACCCGGTTCCTAACCCTACCGACTGGAGTGGGCGTGTCTCCGACCAGGTGACGTCGTATAGGCGGGGACCTGAGGCATGCTTTGCTTTATGTGGAGTGGGCGTGTCTCCGACCAGGAGCACACTGGACTCCCTGCCGGAGGGTTGGGGGTTCCAAACCAAGGTGTGCCGCATACAGACTTCGTACCTGAACTTGAGGTTTGTTCTTTGGTCCTCAGCAGCTGTATCGATCAGCTGATTGATTGGGCGACTCTGGATTTGGGCGTGTCGTTTATGGTGAGATGAAGCCTCATGAGGCATTGAACCACTCGAGCCAGGTTCATTTCTCGAGGCTTCATGTGATGACACCCCCTGCTGGACAAGTGTATAATGACAGGCAGCTGTATCTGAACCACATCATGAGGGATGCCTTGAATTGTTGTCTCTTGAGAATGACTGAATTACAAAAAGTGTTTGACAAAAGAATTCTGTACATAAATGATCACGTGTGTGTATGTGAAGGCCTCGTGAAGCGCGTCGACTTAACCACATAGGCCGAGTTTGGGGGGGGGGCATTGCCCCCCCCTAGCGTCTGAAAAATGGAACTGCATTCAGTTTTATAAAAGAAAAAAAGAAAAAAAAGAAAAGTGGTTCAGTCTGTAAAAAATGCCGACATATTCAATTAATGCTGCCAGAATATGAGTTTAAATAAATAAACATGTAACCTGTCATTATTTACTTAAATCTGATCATGGATCTGTTTCCCCTCACTTCATGACGTAAGGTAGAGAACCCGTTCCACCTGTTCTTATAGAGAATGCCCACATCACTGAAATTCCAGTCCACGTTTTCCCTGTGACCGCTAATTGTCGGTACCTGCAGCTCCATTTGAAGCACAGAGCATAATAGAAGAGGGCCGGTAGTAACATTTAAGCCCTGTGCCACGCCCACAGTCTCCCTGAATCAGGTGCAGAGACCTGCAGATCCTGGAGGCACCTGCAGAACCTGGAGGAACCTGCAGAACCTGGAGGAACCTGCAGGTTCACGCACTGAATAGAACTCAGACACAGTGAAAAGAGAGTTACTTTTCCTTGTGTGGGTAGGATGATAGCTTGAGTTCAGATTCTGCAGTAGATGCAGAGCTACTAAAAGGCATCCAGCATGCAGGCCTGAATGTGAGAACCTCTTGAGTGGATCACAATTGAATGAACTTCAACACTCCAGCCTGAAAACAGAGGAGGTTCTGGTGACCAGAAAACAGAGTCTGGATGTTCTCCCAAAGATATATTGTCTGTTCACAACCTCCTTGATTCAGACATGCTTCCCTCTCTGAAGGTTCTACCCAAGGTGCCCTAACAGTGCCTGTAAGCAGCTGCTCATAACTTGTAATTGTAGCCATTTTGTTTCTAGTTGTAACGCTGTAAACATCCTGTTACAACAACAAACAAAATCAAACAAACAAGCAAAATGGAGCGGGTCACAGTGTGGCGCAGTCACAGCTGATTTTGGTTTGGTCTCGTCCACTCCTCCAGCCCTTCTGGAGAAGTGTGGAACGTTTAATTTGTGAGATTTTAGGAATATTATTTAAATATTCCTTTGTCTTTCTGTACCTCGGGAAACTCCCAGACGGTCTCAGAAAGACAGATGAGTGTCTCCTGAAGATTCTCATGGCTGCAAGCAAGAAGGCAATAATAAAAATCTGGCTCCAGAAGAATCCTCCGACCGTCAAACTACTTCAAAATATTATCAACTCTGTACGTAGTACGGAGAAAATGACTTTTTCTCTCCGCCTGCAGAAGGAGAAGGGGGAGAAACTCTGGGACAACGGGACCGTCCTTAAAGACCTTTGTTGACTTTATTCTGAACTGTACCTGATGTTTCTCATCATTTCTACAAATTGTACCATAATACCGTAATGACCTTGCCCTCACTAGTTCTGTGTTTTTTGTTGTATTTATGTAATATAAAATAAGCAGCCAAACGCTCTGAAAGCCACAAGTCTGCTGTTGAACAGAACAGATCCTAGGTCAAGGTCAAGGTCATGGACATGATGAGGCGACTGTCTAAACTCGGATCGCCATTTCGTGGACGCAGGGAGGGACGGTCAGAATCACGAGGAAATGTTCTTGAGGTTTGTGACTTCTTCTCCAAGTACGACTCTGGTTTTAAAAACATGTAATCAAACTACTTTAATGCAACATAGTATGCCGAACACGTGATGGATTAGGAGGTGAACTCACGTCAGTCAAATTTCTTTTTGCCCCCCCCAGGACAAATGTCAAACTCCGCCCATGCGTAACCACCTAGCATAGGCTACAGTAATATCATTTCAGGAGTTTGTTTCATATTTTAATTAAAGTTTCAATATCCTTTAAATCTTGATACAGTCAATAAATGAGAACTTGTTATAATCAATGACTGAAGTCTTCACACGTTGGGCCCGACGCTCCACGTGAAGATCACAAGGAACGCGTTGTGACTGAGGTAGAGCTGCACACACAGGAAGCTAGAGCTGCACACACAGGAAGCTAGAGCTGCACACAGAGGAAGCTAGAGCTGCACACACAGGAAGCTAGAGCTGCACACAGGAAGCTAGAGCTGCACACACAGGAAGCTAGAGCTGCACACACAGGAAGCTAGAGCTGCACACAGGAAGCTAGAGCTGCACACAGAGGAAGCTAGAGCTGCACACACAGGAAGCTAGAGCTGCACACAGGAAGCTAGAGCTGCACACACAGGAAGCTAGAGCTGCACACAGAGGAAGCTAGAGCTGCACACACAGGAAGCTAGAGCTGCACACAGGAAGCTAGAGCTGCACACAGAGGAAGCTAGAGCTGCACACAGGAAGCTAGAGCTACACACAGGAAGCTAGAGCTGCACACAGGAAGCTAGAGCTGCACACAGGAAGCTAGAGCTACACACACAGGAAGCTAGAGCTGCACACACAGGAAGCTAGAGCTGCACACAGGAAGCTAGAGCTGCACACACAGGAAGCTAGAGCTGCACACAGGAAGCTAGAGCTGCACACACAGGAAGCTAGAGCTGCACACAGGAAGCTAGAGCTACACACACAGGAAGCTAGAGCTGCACACAGGAAGCTAGAGCTGCACACAGGAAGCTAGAGCTGCACACACAGGAAGCTAGAGCTGCACACACAGGAAGCTAGAGCTGCACACAGGAAGCTAGAGCTACACACACAGGAAGCTAGAGCTACACACACAGGAAGCTAGAGCTGCACACAGGAAGCTAGAACTGCACACACAGGAAGCTAGAGATGCACACAGGAAGCTAGAGCTGCACACACAGGAAGCTAGAGCTGCACACAGGAAGCTAGAGCTGCACACAGGAAGCTAGAGCTGCACACAGGAAGCTAGAGCTACACACACAGGAAGCTAGAGCTGCACACAGGAAGCTAGAGCTACACACACAGGAAGCTAGAGCTGCACACAGGAAGCTAGAGCTACACACACAGGAAGCTAGAGCTGCACACAGGAAGCTAGAGCTGCACACACAGGAAGCTAGAGCTGCACACAGGAAGCTAGAGCTGCACACAGGAAGCTAGAGCTGCACACAGGAAGCTAGAGCTGCACACAGGAAGCTAGAGCTGCACACAGAGCAGTCGCTTCTATTCAAAGTCCCATTCGATAATAATGATGAGAAATTAGGAGACGGTTTCCAGGCTGCAGCTTTTAAGAGCCGTTTAAGGGCCTATTTCTTTGTTGAGGTGTGAGGAGGTATCCAGAGGGTGCAGGAGACCAGCACCATGTCACTGACCATCTCCTCCTGCCTTGCTCAGAGGCACTCCAGCCCTCAGACGCTTCCAGTGCGCTGGGCATGGACGTTCGTGTGTCCGACTCTTATCCGCGCAGAATGAGAAATACTCGTTTGTTAGCGAACCCTGCTGTTCTCAAGGGGATCTTTACCAACTCAGCCAGAGTCCGGTGTTCAGGAAGGGGCGTGGCTCCTTTGGTCAAGGTGAAACAAGGTGTTCCATCGTGGCAAAATAAAATGGCATCGCTGCTGCATGAAACGATGATTCCGGCGTCCTCGTCCTCTCTGTCCATTCGGCGTCTCTGCCAGTGCCTCCGTGATGCGGTGCAGACCGAGGGGGACGGCGCCCCCTGCAGGCCATTTGGTGCTCCTTCTTTACTTTGCCTTCACAGCAACCGCTTCATAATTCACCAAATCTCAATCTGGGGTTAAAATGCAAAGTGATTCATTTGAAGAATCTTCTAAGGCAACATCAAAGCATTAAAGTGCAGCCAAAAGCCTCAGCCCGGACCCACAACGAGCTGCTCAGCACCAGGCTCTGGGTCAGATGAGCCGTCTATTGATCAATAGCAATACAGCTGATTATTGATACTGGACCATTTCCTCTGTTGAATGAATAACTTCCACATTACACTTCATCTGTGACAATAAGTATTACATGAAATTAAAATGTACCAATCCTCGGTACGTTCTTCTCGGTTGCTAAGTGACGTATTTATAGACAATTTGAGTCATATTATGGGATGGATTTGATTGCTTTTCTCCTCGTGTGTTTCCAGAGGCCATGCTCCATCAGTTGGGCCTATTTTAGGGGGCGTCGGTGTAAAGAGTCAGTCTGCTGCGTGATGCGACGCTGACCGGGCCTGTCCTCCATGCATGACGGCTCCCAACATGCTCATTTTGTCTTGCACTCATCTCTCTCTTGCATGGATGACCTCTGACCTTTAACGTTGTTCTTTTTACTCAACACAGTTAATGCAGTACTTGATGCCTTTACAGCTTGTGCTTCAGAAAGTCCCAAGCACTCACCAGCATGTCCAGAAATCTAGACATTGAGAATGATTTCTGAAATGACCATTCTCCCCATTTCATCGTGTGATTTTACTTTTACTTAAATTCCTTGAACATTTTAGACAAAACTGGAAAAGCACTCGGAGAGAGCGCAGACCTCCGCCAAGCAGCTCATTCCCCTCCTAATTGGGTTTACACCGTCCACATGGTGATCTGGATCATCAAAATGTTCTAAATGGTTCTTGGTATCTTGATACACCAACCATGAAAAGTAAAAGTGAATCAGAGTTTATGTGTACTTTTAACTGATATTTAAATTCAATCTTAGAATGTAATTGATTCTGGATTAGATTGAGAAGACATTTTGCATATCGGCCCTTTTTGATTTCTGGTGAGTGAATTGAATGCATCATTTACAAGATGTGATTTTTATAAGTACTGGTAAATGGGAAAATCCAGATTATTTGGTTTTTTAAATTACTTTTTTTGTATTCAGATATCCGGATCGGTTTCAAAATTTAATGGGATCTAAACGATACCATGACTCATGCTCAGATATATATATATATTTTTTATTCAATTCGAATGCAACAACAGTTTTTTAATACATACATATACATACAACATCCATAAAATAAAGAATAAAAATCCATCTTCAATATAATACACATTTGACTTAGTCGAAAAAGAATAGGAATTAAAGCTGCTCTAGCTTGAGGTTCCTCGAACCTCTAGCTAGAGCAGGTTTGGCCCCTCTGATCCGGAAGCCCTGTTTACTGTCTCACAAGATCCAATAGTCTTTTGGAGGCGGGGTCTGCAATCTCTGATTGTCGTTTTCTAGTTTATAATTTTTTTTCTTCAGTCTGTAAAAAATGCCGACATATTCAATTAATGCTGCCAGAATATGAGTTTAAATAAATAAACATGTAACCTGTCATTATTTACTTAAATCTGATCATGGATCTGTTTCCCCTCACTTCATGAGAACCCGTTCCACCTGTTCCTATAGAGAATGCCCACATCACTGAAACTCCAGTCCACGTTTTCCCTGTGACCGCTAATTGTCGGTTCCTGCAGCGTGTTTGAAGCACACAGAGCAGAATAGAAGAGCTTTAGGAGAAGAACGTGAACGGATGGATGAAGAATGGATAAAAGAAAGTTTATAAAGAAAGTAAGTTTATCACTGCTGGTAGTAACATTTAGTTATTGTGTGACACACTTAAGAGAAACGCACAGATGCATTAGCCATGGAGCTGCATGAGAACCACAGCCCTGTGCCACGCCCACAGTCTCCCTGAATCAGGTGCAGAACCTAGAGGAACCTGCAGAACCTGGAGGAACCTGCAGGTTTACGCACCGAATGGAACTCAGACTGCGTTGGTTGCACAGCGTCGGTTGCACAGCGTCGGTTGCACTGCGTCAGTTGAAGACGAGCTAAAAACAGACGTCGTTCTTTGATGCTTCCATCCATAAAGTAGCTTGTAATTTTAGCCATTGTGTTTCTTGTTAACGCTGTAAACATCCTGTTACTGTTTAAACCTGTTTGTTGTTGTCCTGTAGGGGTGACGGTGGCCCAGGTGGTTGGCGGTTCGAGTCCCGGCTCGGGCACATGTGTACGCTGTCGTTGTGTCCTTGGGCAAGGCACTTCACCCACATTGCCTGTGTGAATGTAGTGAGCGAGTGAATGTTGGTGGAGGTCAGGAGGACTGATGGCTCAGATTGGCACCTCACCAAGTATGGAGTGAATGAATAATACAATACAATGTAAAGCGTCTTTGAGTATCTAGAAAAGCGCGATATAAAATCATTGCAGTTTTACTATTGTTATTGTTATTTTTATTACTATTGTTATTGTTATTACTATTGTTATTTTTATTATTATTGTTATTACTATTGTTATTTTTATTTTTATTACTATTGTTATTTTTATTATTATTGTAACGAACTATTGTTATTTGTTCATGAAGAGGTCTCATGATTTCGAGACGAACAACACAAGCTGTGCTGCAGTGGGAATCAAAAAAAGAAGCGACGAGTCGGTGTGGTAGGAGGTTCTGGACAGGAGGGGGCGGTAAGGCCCTTTAAGCCGCCGATAAATCCCACGAAGAAGAAGAAGTAGAGGAAGAAGTAGAAGAAGAAGGAGAAGAAGGAGAAGAAGGAGAAGAAGAAGTAGTAGAAGAAGAAGGAGAAGAAGGAGAAGAAGAGGAGATTAAAACGCAACATCACAGCGGGTTCGACTCCAAGAACAACGAGCTGGTGAGCCGGAATAAACGCCTCGTTGAGGGTTAGTCGGTGTTTCGTGCTGCGTTGTCTCGTGTGCAGACTGCTATGCTAACTGTTAGCTAGACTGCTATGCTAACTGTTAGCTGGACTCCTATGCTAACTGTTAGCTAGACTGCTATGCTAACTGTTAGCTAGCTACAGTACGGCGCTTTAGTGCGGCAGCGGGCGAGTCATCAGCGTGAGTTAATGTGGCGTCACTTCTGAGAATGCGTGTAACGCTGACGTAACGCGGACGTAACGCTGACGTAACGCTGAGCCGACCTGTAAGATCCTGCAGGTTAGTGCTGGACGTGTCCCAGCCACAGTGGCGTGTCCTCACACTGACTCCGTTGGACGTGTCCTCACTCTGACTCCGTTGGACGTGTCCTGACTCTGACTCCGTTGGACGTGTCCTCACGCTGACTCCGTTGGACGTGTCCTGACTCTGACTCCGTCGGACGTGTCCTGACTCTGACTCCGTCGGACGTGTCCTGACTCTGACTCCGTCGGACGTGTCCTGACTCTGACTCCGTCGGACGTGACTCCGTCGGACGTGTCCTCACTCTGACTCCGTCGGACGTGTCCTCACTCTGACTCCGTCGGACGTGTCCTCACGCTGACTCCGTCGGACGTGTCCTCACGCTGACTCCGTCGGACGTGTCCTCACGCTGACTCCGTCGGGCGTGTCCTCACGCTGACTCCGTCGGACGTGTCCTCACGCTGACTCCGTCGAACGTGTCCTCACGCTGACTCCGTCGGACGTGTCCTCACGCTGACTCCGTTGGACGTGTCCTCACTCTGACTCCGTTGGACGTGTCCTCACTCTGACTCCGTTGGACGTGTCCTCACTCTGACTCCGTTGGACGTGTCCTCACTCTGACTCCGTTGGACGTGTCCTCACTCTGACTCCGGTGGACGTGTCCTCACTCTGACTCCGGTGGACGTGTCCTGACTCTGACTCCGGTGGACGTGTCCTGACTCTGACTCCGGTGGACGTGTCCTGACTCTGACTCCGGTGGACGTGTCCTGACTCTGACTCCGGTGGACGTGTCCTCACGCTGACTCCGTTGGACGTGTCCTCACGCTGACTCCGTTGGACGTGTCCTCACGCTGACTCCGTTGGACGTGTCCTCACTCTGACTCCGTTGGACGTGTCCTCACTCTGACTCCGTTGGACGTGTCCTCACTCTGACTCCGTTGGACGTGTCCTCACTCTGACTCCGGTGGACGTGTCCTCACTCTGACTCCGGTGGACGTGTCCTCACTCTGACTCCGGTGGACGTGTCCTCACTCTGACTCCGGTGGACGTGTCCTCACTCTGACTCCGGTGGACGTGTCCTCACTCTGACTCCGGTGGACGTGTCCTCACTCTGACTCCGGTGGACGTGTCCTCACTCTGACTCCGGTGGACGTGTCCTCACGCTGACTCCGGTGGACGTGTCCTCACGCTGACTCCGTTGGACGTGTCCTCACTCTGACTCCGTTGGACGTGTCCTCACTCTGACTCCGGTGGACGTGTCCTCACGCTGACTCCGTTGGACGTGTCCTCACGCTGACTCCGTTGGACGTGTCCTCACTCTGACTCCGTTGGACGTGTCCTCACTCTGACTCCGTTGGACGTGTCCTCACGCTGACTCCGTTGGACGTGTCCTCACGCTGACTCCGTTGGACGTGTCCTCACGCTGACTCCGTTGGACGTGTCCTGACTCTGACTCCGTTGGACGTGTCCTCACGCTGACTCCGTTGGACGTGTCCTCACTCTGACTCCGTTGGACGTGTCCTGACTCTGACTCCGTTGGACGTGTCCTCACGCTGACTCCGTTGGACGTGTCCTCACTCTGACTCCGTTGGACGTGTCCTCACGCTGACTCCGTTGGACGTGTCCTCACTCTGACTCCGTTGGACGTGTCCTCACTCTGACTCCGTTGGACGTGTCCTCACGCTGACTCCGTTGGACGTGTCCTCACGCTGACTCCGTTGGACGTGTCCTCACGCTGACTCCGTTGGACGTGTCCTGACTCTGACTCCGTTGGACGTGTCCTCACACTGACTCCGTCGGACGTGTCCTCACTCTGACTCCGTCGGACGTGTCCTCACTCTGACTCCGTCGGACGTGTCCTCACTCTGACTCCGTCGGACGTGTCCTCACTCTGACTCCGTCGGACGTGTCCTCACTCTGACTCCGTCGGACGTGTCCTCACTCTGACTCCGTCGGACGTGTCCTGACTCTGACTCCGTCGGACGTGTCCTGACTCTGACTCCGTCGGACGTGTCCTCACTCTGACTCCGTCGGACGTGTCCTCACTCTGACTCCGTCGGACGTGTCCTGACTCTGACTCCGTCGGACGTGTCCTCACTCTGACTCCGTTGGACGTGTCCTCACTCTGACTCCGTTGCTTCGCGATGCTTCTTGATATAATTACATTTTGTGGTTCGGGTAAAATCAAATCAAAGGTTTCCTTTGACTTGGTGATGAAAACAAGCCCCATCAAGTGAAAGCTTGCTCCAAATGTTGCCTTCATATTATTATTATTATTATTATTATTGTTTTCGGTTTGTTTCTTTTTCTATTTGACTTTGTTAATAGCATATTCGAAATAAAGCATTCATTCATATTTAAAATAAAACATCTTGCTCCTTTTTTCTCCAAAGCAAATTCCTTTTCCTTTAATCCTACTTCCACTTCTCTGAACCTTTCCTCCATTGTGATGTGCAATACAGAACTGAGGCTCCAGGAAGCAGGAAGCAGGAAGCAGGAAGCAGGAAGGAAGGTGATGGGTCCGAGGAGGAAGGCCTCTAAACCGCACCCTGCTGGGGGCAGCGGTGGCGGGGAGCCCATCTTGAGATGCAACGAACTCAAAGACTACATCAATGAGCTGTCCCATGAAGTACTTTGTCACATATTCAGGTACACAGAGAGCTAATGCAACATACTTTATCTGCGTTTACTAAAGGATTACAATACAACCCACAATAGGTGAGGTACACGGCACAAAGTTAGGGGTGCAGGCAGGTCGACTTCCACCCTGCGCCGACGGACCGGGACGCTAGCCAGGCGTGCCGGTTTCCTCCCCAGCATCCCGCGGCGTCACCCACGGTGTCCACCGAGAGGAAATGGTCTCTACCGAGTCCACAGCATACGGTAATTTAAAGTGGGCTGAACCCTCCGAACCAAACGTGGCCATAAGTCAACGACGACCTGTGTAGAAAACGTAAAGCGTTCACGCTACACTGATATAGTATCATGAAAGTAGAGCCCGGGGATTTCCTCATCTCGATTTATTGATAGAAAAGCCAACAAAAATGTCATGTAGCCTCGAGCATCAATTACAGTTTGGCAATGACGTCTCACGCGGTGGACAAGTGGACGTATCGTCCCCCGACACATTATCCCGCTCTTGTTGAACGGCAGCCGTCGGTTGTCGAGGTTAGAAGCTACAGTGTTACAGTTTTGAGGGAAAAAATGGCAGTTAATAACTACCGTATTTTCTGGACTATGCGTCGCTCCGGAGTCGGATTAGTAATGTTTCATGAAGAAGAAGAAAAGCGTAAATAAGTCGCACTTCTTAGGGAAATTTAGAAGAAAAACGAAACGCATTAAACAGTTACCAGTATTCAGCTACGCGTAGCATGCACAACAAGCAAAGGAAGCATGGTAGCACCCAATTGGCTTGTTTTGGATGCTATGTGTAGAATGCACACGTAGCTTGTGTGTGCTTGATGTCTATGCTACACGTAGCTCGTTGCGTGTGCTTGATGTCTATGCTACACGTAGCTTGTTGTGTGTGCTTGTTGTCTATGCTACACGTAGCTCGTTGCGTGTGCTTGATGTCTATGCTACACGTAGCTTGTTGCGTGTGCTTGATGTCTATGCTACACGTAGCTTGTTGCGTGTGCTTGTTGTGTGTGCTTGATGTCTATGCTACACGTAGCTTGTTGCGTGTGCTTGATGTCTATGCTACACGTAGCTTGTTGCGTGTGCTTGATGTCTATGTTACACGTAGCTTGTTGCGTGTGCTTGATGTCTATGCTACACGTAGCTTGTTGCGTGTGCTTGATGTCTATGCTACACGTAGCTTGTTGCGTGTGCTTGATATCTATGCCACACGTAGCTTGTTGCGTGTGCTTGATGTCTATGCCACACGTAGCTTGTTGCGTGTGCTTGATGTCTATGCTACACGTGGCTTGTTGCGTGTGCTTGATGTCTATGCTACACGTAGCTTAATGTCTATGCTAAACGTAGCTTGTTGCGTGTGCTTGATGTCTATGCTACACGTAGCTTGTTGTGTGTGCTTGATGGCTATGTTACACGTAGCTTGTTGCGTGTGCTTGATGTCTATGCTACACGTAGCTTGTTGCGTGTGCTTGATGTCTATGCTACACGTAGCTTGTTGCGTGTGCTTGATATCTATGCCACACGTAGCTTGTTGCGTGTGCTTGATGTCTATGCCACACGTAGCTTGTTGCGTGTGCTTGATGTCTATGCTACACGTGGCTTGTTGCGTGTGCTTGATGTCTATGCTACACGTAGCTTAATGTCTATGCTAAACGTAGCTTGTTGCGTGTGCTTGATGTCTATGCTACACGTAGCTTGTTGTGTGTGCTTGATGGCTATGCTACACGTAGCTTGTTGTGTGTGCTTGGATGTCTATGCTACACGTAGCTTGCTGTGTGTGCTTGATGTCTATGCTACACGTAGCTTGTTGTGTGTGTTTGATGTCTATGCTACACGTAGCTTGTTGTGTGTGCTTGATGGCTATGCTACACGTAGCTTGTTGTGTGTGCTTGGATGTCTATGCTACACGTAGCTTGCTGTGTGTGCTTGATGTCTATGCTACACGTAGCTTGTTGTGTGTGTTTGATGTCTATGCTACATGTAGCTTGTTGTGTGTGCTTGATGTCTATGCTACACGTAGCTTGTTGTGTGTGCTTGATGTCTATGCTACACGTAGCTTTTTGCGTGTGCTTGATGTCTATGCTACACGTAGCTTGTTGCGTGTGCTTGATGTCTATGCTACACGTAGCTTGTTGTCTATGCTACACGTAGCTTGTTGTCTATGCTACACGTAGCTCGTTGTCTCTGCTACACGTAGCTCGTTGTCTATGCTACACGTAGCTTGTTGTCTATGCTACACGTAGTTCGTTGCGTGTGCTTGATGTCTATGCTACACGTAGCTTGTTGCGTGTGCTTGATGTCTATGCTACACGTAGCTTGTTGCGTGTGCTTGATGTCTATGCTACACGTAGCTTGTTGCGTGTGCTTGATGTCTATGCTACACGTAGCTTGTTGCGTGTGCTTGATGTCGATGCTACACGTAGCTTGTTGTGTGTGCTTGATGTCTATGCTACACGTAGCTTGATGTCTGTGCTACACATAGCTTGTTGTGTGTGCTTGATGTCTATGCCCACACGTAGCTTGTTGTGTGTGCTTGATGTCTATGCTACACGTAGCTTGTTGCGTGTGCTTGATGTCTATGCCACACGTAGCTTGTTGCGTGTGCTTGATGTCTATGCCACACGTAGCTTGTTGCGTGTGCTTGATGTCTATGCCACACGTAGCTTGTTGCGTGTGCTTGATGTCTATGCTACACGTAGCTTGTTGCGTGTGCTTGATGTCTATGCTACACGTAGCTTGTTGCGTGTGCTTGATGTCTATGCCACACGTAGCTTGTTGCGTGTGCTTGATGTCTATGCCACACGTAGCTTGTTGTGTGTGCTTGATGTCTATGCTACACGTAGCTTGATGTCTATGCCTCACGTAGCTTGTTGCGTGTGCTTGATGTCTATGCTACACGTAGCTTGATGTCTATGCCACACGTAGCTTGTTGCGTGTGCTTGATGTCTATGCTACACGTAGCTTGTTGCGTGTGCTTGATGTCTATGCTACACGTAGCTTGCTGCGTGTGCTTGATGTCTATGCTACACGTAGCTTGCTGCGTGTGCTTGATGTCTGTGCTACACGTAGCTTGCTGCGTGTGCTTGATGTCTGTGCTACACGTAGCTTGCTGCGTGTGCTTGATGTCTGTGCTACACGTAGCTTGCTGCGTGTGCTTGATGTCTATGCTACACGTAGCTTGTTGTCTATGCTACACGTAGCTTGTTGCGTGTGCTTGATGTCTATGCTACACGTAGCTTGTTGCGTGTGCTTGATGTCTATGCTACACGTAGCTTGTTGCGTGTGCTTGATGTCTATGCTACACGTAGCTTGTTGTCTATGCTACACGTAGCTTGTTGCGTGTGCTTGATGTCTATGCTACACGTAGCTTGTTGTCTATGCTACACGTAGCATGCAGCACAAGCTGGATAGGTATACGGCCCGCATTAACAGTTATTCAGTGACACAACAGGATAAAGAGCATAACTTTGAGGCTGAATGGGCAGAATCAGCATAACAGCGGTGGCGTTAGCGTGGCTAGTAAACAAAGCTCCAGTCTTCTTTTCCACATGGATTTATTTCTGGAGGAGACCGGGCGAAGTGTGGAGTGTAGGACAACGAGTGTGCTCAACTGGATAAAACGGAGCGCTAGCAAAGAATGCTAATCACAGTTTCCTGTTAAAAACATTACTCCCGAAATAACCCAGTTTTTAAATTGATATTGGATTAAAAAAAGGCAGATAACGATATGTCAAAATTCCAGATATCAACGGCTGGGCTGGGATAATCGATCGACTTTTAGTGCCTACCATATCCCCTCGGTACAGGGTACAGGGTGCAGGGTACAGGGTGAAGAGTTGGCCCGGTTCTTCAGCTACGGAGGGAGTCCAGTTTGCGATGGAAGAAGCCCCCAACGCGTCGCTCCCACTCTGACAGGCTGCACCTGGGTCTGTTTCGCAGGTACCTCCCTATGAAGGACATCATGTGTCTGGAGTGCCTGTCGAGGAAGCTGAGGGAAGCGGTGAATCTGTACCTGAGAGTGCTCAAGGTGGTGGACCTGTGTGCTGGTCACTGGTGGGAGTACATGCCTGCAGGTAAGGTCTCAGTGAATGTATATAGAGATACGTGCTTAAATACTCTTTAAATAATTCTACAAACTTGTTTCCAAAAAAGTTGATGTTGTGTGAAATGTTAATAAAAACAATTCAATGTTTTAAAATCATTAATATCCCATGTGCGATGTTAAATAGCATAAATACTGGGATGAGTCGAGCTGCTTTTGCTGGTCTGAGGGTGCAGATAATATTTTCTATACTCAGGTCCTCTTGGTGCTAAATGAGTGTATATAAATACCTTACTGGATATTGTTGCGAATCATGTCAGTCAGCTTTTTTGTCATTTAATTTTCATGTGAAAGAGAGAATTTAAACGTTGGGGGTCCAGTAGGGGCGTCCCCAGCAGGTCTTTTTTGCCCCCGAGTCCGAGTCATTTGATTTTGAACCGATAGAGTCCCGATCTGATACTTTGTTAATAAAAAAAATAAAATAAAGACGAGTCAAAAACTTATTTTATCAACAATCTTATTTCAACATTTAACTGTTAAACAGAGTACTTCTGTGGCGTAGCTTGAACATTCAAGTAATAAATAAAATACTTTGTTCACTTTGAACTTGGACTAGTGCAACAGGAAATATTAAATACTCATATTTAGAATAAAATAAACATCACCTCAATCGCCAGGTTGTTCAGAATACAGCAGTCCCTCGATATGAACCTCGCTGCTTCGGAGTTTTTTAGTGTCATTTTGCATGTTTTTTTTTCTGCACTTGAACGTGCATTGAACGTGTTCTGCGTCCTGATTGGCTAAGGGACCGTACTGTGCCACTGTCAATCAATCTCCTTGTGTCTCCTGCACAGTACAGAATGCTCAACTAGCCAAATTGACATTTGCAGTGTGACTCTGAAGTAGAGTACTGTTCTGTATACTGTGTACAGTGTACAGTATTTGCGAGACCCACAATGCCGACGAAATGTTCTGCGCCGACAAAGGCTCCTGTGGTCGCATCCAAAAGGCATCGCACAAAAAGTTGTTCTTCTGGAGATGCTAAAGGAAGCTAAACGTTACGGCTGCAGGGCGCCATTACGGAATCAACGAGTCTTCGGTTCGTTACATAAAAAAGGAGGAAGATAACATCAGGACGACAGCAGCAATATGTTTAAACAAGGAAGCAGAAAGGGTTGTAACTTCCTGCAACGAGAACACCGTAAGGACGGAGTCTGTTTAGCTTTGTGGATCAGTGACTGCAGGAAAAAGAACGTTACGCTGGACCAACATCATCCGCACAAAAGCTCTAAAGCGGCACAGCGGAGCGGCACAGCGGAGCGGCACAGCGGAGCGGCACAGCGGAGCGGCGCAGGGACGGAGAGGAGGAACTGTGAAATACGAGTCGCTATTAATGACCTCGTAGGTTGATCATTAAAATTAAATTCCTTATTTCTAAAAGCTATCATATTTATTAACAGGAAAACGTTTACTGTACGTACTATATATGTTTATTCCTCAAACAAATGTTTTGATCTTTGGTTTGTTTCAGTATTATAGAGTGGATCTGTTCAGATGAATGCCGGACTGTTAAACGTGTATAACGTGTGTGGTGAGGGTTTTACGGCCTGAAGGTGTCCCCGAGACCTTGTCCACACGTAGTGGGGCATCTCAAAAAGCAAATATATTTGTCCTCGATTGGACCCATCATCCACACACTACGAGATTTCTGTTATTTGTTTTGGGGGAGACTTGGGGAAACTCCGGACGTCAGTAAACTGAGTTTTAGGCAGGCTGGTGGTAACAATTGTCCTGATTCCAAACTACTTTTAGGAGCAATCCTGGGGGGGGGGGTATTCTATGTGTGTACATGGCCGGAGTCTGCTGGTCTTGGAATAGAGACATCACAGCCTCCCCCCTTATGACAGAAGAATGAGCAGGTGCTGTCATTGTCCTGGGGGGGGCAGGGGGAGAGACACAGGCTAGGTTTTGGTGTAACTAACAACTTTGTCATCAGCTCGTCACTTTGCTGTGTGTGACTTTAACGTTGTCCTTGGTCAGGAAGGCCAATGCTCCGCTGGAACCACAGGGCAAACGTTTCGTCTTTCATGTTTGGGGGGGGGGGGGGGCGCTTGTTCTGTTCTTTTGGAATCTTAGGGCAGGGGTCGGCAACCCAAAATGTTGAAAGAGCCATATTGTACCAAAAAAACAAAAAACAAATATGTCTGGAGCCGCAAAAAAATAAAAGCCTTACCGTAATTCTCGATGTATAAGCCTCTACTTTTTTCTAAAATTTTGAACCTTGCGGTTTATGCAACGACGCCGCAAATTTACGTATATTTTCCCACTTTCGCGAGCTTCCTGTAATATTCTGAACACCGGACTTCCTGCCGCCAAAAAACAGAGCAAGTCGCAACATCCGGCGTGATTTGATCTTCCCATCATTCTTATTCCGGCAGTCGTTTTGTCACCTGCATCATGGGAAAGACACGGAGAAATGCGTACGATGCGGCCTTCAAATTGAAGGCGATCGATCTGGCGGTTGTTAAAGGAAATCGAGCGGCTGCACGGGAACTTGGCCTTAACGAGTCGTTGGTGAGACGTTGGAGACAGCAGCGTGAGGAACTGGCTCGGTGCAAAAAGACAACGAAAGCTTTCAGAGGGAAAAAAAGCACGTGGCCCGAACTTGAAAACGAGCTCGAAGACTGGGTCAACACACACAGAGCAGACGGCCGAGGTGTGTCGACGGTGCAGATCCGACTGAAAGCCAAGACAATTGCTGCCGCAATGAAGTTTGAGGATTTTGGAGGTGGACCATCGTGGTGTCTCAGATTTATGAGACGTAAAGGCCTGTCCATCAGGGCACGGACGAGTCTGTGTCAGCAGCTCCCTTCCGACTACGAGGAAAAGGTGTCGAATTTCCTCAAATTCACTGATGCGAAGATAGCGGAGCATTCCATCGGCCCGCAAAATATTATAAATATGGATGAGGTTCCGCTGACATTTGACCTGCCCCTCACTCGGACCGTCAGCAGGAAAGGTGAATCGTCGGTCACGCTCAAAACGACTGGGCATGAAAAGACGCACTTCACCTGCGTTCTGAGCTGCACGGCATCGGGAGAAAAGCTTCCACCGGTGTTGATTTTCAAACGCATCACGATGCCGAAAGAGGAATTCCCGAGAGGAATTGTTGTAAAAGTCAACAAGAAAGGATGGATGACGAGAATGAAGCCGATCCCCCCCGTCTTAGGGGAATAATTACTATTCTAAATTCTGATCAGCCCATCAGATAAATTTTGGCTATTAAAAGCCCACAAGTTTTAGTCAACACCCATCTCATTCTGTGTTTATATTATAACAATATATATATTGTTGCTTTAAGAGAGATTGTGTGTTTTGTTATGTTCCGATGTGTGCCTGAAGCCGTGGGCTTTCACACGATTGTATTATGTTTACATAATGATAATAAAGTATCTTGAATCTTTATGGTATCAATACGAATACAGGTGATTTGTTGGTGGAACAGATGCAGATAAAGGTCATTAATCGGCTTATTTCATGGCCGTTTTTTCTTCTTTAGCTTATTTTGCTGAAAGAAAAGCCATTTCTCTCCTATTTGAATGGGAAAGTGTTGCACTGAGGAGCTTCAGCTGGTTTAATGGCAAACCGTGGTTTTTGTTTGTCTAGGTTTTACAGACGGCAGCTTTCTGCTTCTTTTGAAGAAGATTCCGGATCTGGAGCAGCTCTACGGCCTCCACCCTCGGTATCTGGAGAGGAGACGGGTTCGCGGCTACGAGGCTTTCAGCATACCTGGTGTCCTCGAGGCGCTACAAGCGTGTCCCAATCTGCTGGTCAGTACGCAACGTGGGAATGACAATCTTTTACAGCGAGTAGCGTTTGTGCGGCACGTTCGGATATCCGCACTTAACACTTTCCCAAATCTGGAACATTCAGCTAGCGCACAGAGTTGAAGCTGTGTTGAACAGCAGCTCTCTATTCCTGGATTGTTCTTGTGTTCTGCATGATAGACGATCAATCTCATGATTAGAAACGTCTCTGGAGAATGCGACGCTGACAGTGAAGTACACGCATATCTGACTCTCTCTGGTGGGGATTATTTATAAAAGGTGGACGATGAGGTTGTATTTTCATTGCTAGCATTACAAAAATAAAATTGACGGAATATTCCACATCTGTGGAGTCGTAATGGGAAAGGCCTGAACCCCTTACGTTGGGAGGTGGACTAAGGAACGCTTCCTGCCTCGCGAGCAGACTGTAATTAGACTTATATAACATGTTCTGTATGTAACTGGGTATTTCAAGGATGGTAACTAAATGATAATGTCTAATGTTAAAAGTCTAGCAGCCAAGATGTGAACATGCTTCTAGACAGGATGTGGGCTTTGCAGGTACTCACGAGCCACACAAGAATGAATCATTGGTGACACTTTCTAGCATCTTTGAGATGGAACATGTCTTAATTGTATTTTTAAGTTGAAGGTTTTTATTCAAAACAGAAATTCGGGGTAGAACACCTAAAATTTAGAAAAGCACTCAGAGCACAGACCTTGGCTGAGCAGCTCATTCCCCTCCTAATTGGATCTATACCGTCCACATGGTGATCTGGATCAGCACCAAATGATGGGAGTACGATGTAACGCCGGACTCGCGTAGAAGTCAACAATTTAACAATAGCATTACCTAGCACAATAAGTTTTATATAAAAAAAAACCCCAGTCCTGTTGAGCTCCATATTTGGCTGTCCTTTTGTCCTTTTAGTCAAGTCAATAGTTCCTTTTAAGAAGATTTAATGTACCAGTCCTTCAAAGCACTTCCTCACATTAGACTTGAAGGTAAGAGCCACAGCTCTGGACTCATTTCGGCTGCTGATAGATGGCCTCCCAGGTACAGGCACCATGGAGGCAGATTTAAAGCATGTGGGGGACAGTGCATGGGAGGGGTTGAACATGTTCCTAAAACCTGAGCCAGCTAGTCAGCACCGTCTCTGAGTAATCGCCCAGGAATGCGTTGGGGCGTGGAGCACTCTTCTGGCATCTTCTGCGCTCGCAGTAAGTGAGGTAGTTCAGCTCCTTAGCGAGGGATTCGTTACTTTTGTTGGTGGTTGGATCCCTGCTGCCCCTGGAATCAGCAAGCTTTCTGGAGGTTTCATCCTGGTCCCCGGACATGAAGGCTGGATCGTGGTCTCTCACCGTCATCCATGGTTTACTGTTCTAATGACACCATCTGTTTGTCAACAGTGACATTATAAATGCAGTTCTTGATGTAAACGGGACAGTGGCTGTGCAGTCTGTTACATCCTGCTCTGCAAATAGTTACCAGTAACCCAAAACAGTCCTGCAGTTGAGTGCCTGCATCCTCTAGCTAAATCTTCATGTTTCTCACACTGGCTGTAGTTTTCCTGATGAGAGATCTTTATGCAGTGGTAAGAAAGAGGGATAGATGGCCGAGGAGACCGTAGCTCTCGATTCATCCATCCATCTTCGACCGCCTGTCTGGGGGCGGGTCTCAGCAGAGACAGATGAGGTGAGACAGGAAGCTCCTTGGAATATGATGTTTGCAGATGACATTGTGATCTGCAGTGGGAGCAGGAAGAGAAGAATTTGTGTGTGTGTGTGGGGGGGGGGGGCTGGGTGGTCGAAGGGGCAGTAATGCATGTTCAACTAAAAATAAAAAAAATCTGCGAATTTACCCAATTGAAAATGGAGAATAAACAAATGGCAGGTAAGTTGAATGAACATTTCGTCAGCAAAGATTTGGCTGATTCCATTCAACCTCCCACAAACATGCATAATGTAAACATCAATATTAATATAAACCAACACGCAATACTTATTAGAAAAACTGATGAAGAAGAAATAATTATGTATTGTTGCTCACAAATCCAAAAGTCCAAATAGTCAACAGGTTTGACATGTCTGTCGCCCGCTCTTTAGTCCCCTTTGTCGGTGTGTAGTCAGTGAAGAGAATGTTGGTAATGTTTAAACATTTATATAAACAACAATTCAGTTACAAGTTGGTGAGGAAAAATCTGAATTCCATCTAATATGGAAATTCCCTACATGTCTGATTAAAAAGGTACTTGACTGCATTGTGAAACCATTATACCGAATTTCGTGGCTGTCCGACAAAGTTGGCGTCGGACCCCTCCCCATCGCCATGGCAACAGCCTAAAAAATGCAGCCTGGGTGTCATTGCGTTTTCAACCGGCATGTGTGTGAGAATGTATGTGGCAAATTTGGGACGTTTCCATGCTAATATGTCTATAATAGCCGGCCCAATGCTGGGCTATTGTGGTGTTGCCGGTAGTTCTCGGTTAGACGCGCTCAGCGGCTACGTCGTGTTTCGTCTTTCCGTGTCCAAAAAGGGAGAGTCAAGAAGCGGTTTATGAAGGTAAAAATGGTCCTCATTTATTACAATATACAACAAAATTACTACCAATAAAACACGCGCACCTGGGCAAAACAATCCCGCCAAAGCGGTCAAACCCTGTATGCCCTTCCGGGTCAACACCTGTGCACCGCCTGATTGGCCCTGCCTTATATACAGCTTTCTGGCCGCAGCGCCACACAGTGCACAACACAGGAAACGCATTCCATCACGCATTTGGCTTCTACACACCGGCCCCTAATTGGCATGGTACCACACATGGCAATTCTCAAACATTTCATAAAATACCACAAACATCGTATCATCACAACAATAACGAGACCTCATACACCAGACACAGTTTGGAAATTGGTCTCTCCTCTGGCTGACATTGCTCCAGTGTCCAGCTCCTCATTCTCATCCCTAACAGGAAGCACTGGCAGCATGGTGCGACCTCTGCCGGCCCCTGCATGTCCATAAGTCGTATGAAAGACTGAGGTGGGTTCTGGTGATTCCAGTCCATCTTCTAAAGCAGTGGTCTGTCGATCTATGTGCAACAGTCGGATGATATTGATTACGGATCTCACATTGCAATCTTGCTTCACAGTTACGGCTGACATGGCCTCGATGAAGGCATCCAAAACACACCCCCCCTTTCCTCAATACGAACACTTTGTCTGCGTGTCTCTTCTCCTTAAACTGCTGACAGTTTTCCAGTGCGTGTTCCATAGAGCAGCAAACACAGCGTTCGTTCTCCTTGATTGGGCGTGACGGCTTAACTTCGTTGTGAGAGCCCATAGCGGTCACTGTGCTGGCGACCACATGCCCCTTCTCTCTGTGGCTGGGTTGTGACTTCGGCTGGTCTAATGATGTGTTAGCACTGTATTCTTGCAGATCTCCAAAAAAGGGATCTGAACGGATCCTCACATGACGCTCCATGAATCCCACCAGATCATTAAATCTAGCTCTGTGGCCAGTAGACTCCATGATGTCATGAGCCCTGCTCTGCCAGCGTTCTTTCATCCTACACGGGAGCTTTGCAAGGATTGCCCTCATATTCACAGGCATGTCCAGTTCCTGCACATATTCCAGCTCCTCCATGATGTTACAGCAGCCACGCAGAAATAGTGCGTAGCTCTGAAGCGCCCTGGTGTCGTCTGCTCTTATAGTCTGCCATGACAAAGCCTTGCTGATGTATGCAGTAGCTGTTTTGTAAGGATTTCCAAAGTGATCTTGCAGTAGAGCCTTGGCCACCACGTAGCCACGATCTGGGTCCATATGTTGACAGCTCCGCACCAGTTCGCGAGGCGGGCCTCTGGTGAATTGCTCCAAATAGTACAAACAGTCTGCTGCGGTTGCTTTACTTTCCACTCCTTGCTCAAATGTTTTTATAAAGGTCCTGTAATGCAAGGGATCGCCGTCAAAGATTGGAATGTCTCTTGGTGGGAGCGTCATTGATCGCTGCTGGTTCATTAAAGCTGCTATAATCTCAGTTTGTCTGCTCATGATCGTTAGAAGGTCTCCAGGTGTCTGCATAGCGGTGAGTGACTGACGCGTTTCATTTCGTGTAAATCGATCATTTGTTTCCATCCTGTTTCTATTGCATTGCAATCGGTGGTGCTGTTGCCTTGTGTTTGATGCGTTCCGTTGCTTTGGTCTCACATCTACTGGTTTGATTTCCAGTTTGTCATCACTTTGAGGTATGAACTCTTGAGCAGAGGGGTGTAACATCTGTTCATAGTTTGTTCCACCTCTGTTGCATATACCCTTCGTATTTGAGTACGCTTGTGACTGACACTTTTCTTCGGCATCATAAATTTCCAACCTTGCTTCAGATGCCGCCAGTTCAGCCTCCAAATCAAGCATCTCCTTTCTTCTTCTCAATTTTGCTTCCTCTTCTTCAATAGCATGTCGCTCCTTCAATATTTTAACTCGAGCTAGAACTGCAGCTCTATCTGCTGCTGCCTGTAATCTAGCAGATGAAGCACTAGACGTGTGGCTCCTTTGACTGCTTCTGCTAATTATATTTGACATGCTGTCTTCGGGAGAGTATGATAATATGTATTTTTAAATATAATGGGATAATATTGTGTCGTTTGTCATAGACTAACATGGGGAACTTTGGCCATTACCATAGTAACACCGTAAAAACAACAACATGGTTACTATTGTGTTTTTTGATCGGGACCACGAGTAAATCTTCTGGTAAGTTTCAATAATTTCTGGCAAACTATCTTTTAAATTCCCATTCAATTTTTGTTATCGTTCTCTAGGGGGCGCTGTAAGGCCGATTGTCAAAGTTTCACTTTTAAAGTGTCCAGGGCGGAAGGGTCAATAAGTGTTTAAAATCTGGTTTGGATTGAAGTGTGTGTGTGCGAACGGGAGCAATGTTTGGTGTATAAAAACACTCAAAATTCTACCTCAAGTTTGGAGCTTTGCCGCACGGAAACCGTGAAATGTATAAAAATAATTTGGATAACTTTTGATGCCCCAAGTCTCTAGATGGTGTACACTGAATTTCAGCTCATTTGGTGAAACCCCCGAGGAGACGTTCGTTCAAATGCACTGTCCGCGATAACGCTGACTCGGCAGTTTTTAAGTTTCAATCCAATATGGCCGCCTGCCTGGGGGCGTGGCCATAATCTTTTTTTTTTCCTGCCCTGACATGACGCATGTCTGTACCGAATTTCGTGGCTGTCCGATAAAGTTGGCATCAGACCCCTTCCCATAGGCGTAATGCATTTTGATTTTTGTAGGTGGCGCTGGCGCGCCACTTTTTCATGCCCTGTTGGCTCTTCTGCAGCAGCTTGCTGGTTATTCGCGTCTTCCATTTCTGGTGAAGACAGCTTCCAGTACTTTGCTTCGTCGTCTCAGCGCATGCGGCACAGGAGACACGTAAATTACTTTACTTCGGTACACCGTCTCTGTGCTCCGCTCATCCAGCACTAACCTGCGCAGGGAGGCTCCGCCTTTATTTATACAACACGGAACACAGCGTAACCTTCCGCCCGTCTCAGCCGTGGCAAGTAGTGCCAACCTAAACACACATTAATAGTGGCAAACATCGCTCTCAACATGCCCAATTTTGAAACGCATAAAATAATTACTTTTTCTGCGGTTCTGAGCTTGGTTCAAAATTTGGTGAGTTTCAAAAAAAGAAGAAAGAATTTTTGCAAAAACAATAGCTTTTTTTCTGAGTATGCGATTATTTCACAAAATACATTTTTGGAATGGTCTCGACGAGGGCTACGCGTCTGTGGGGGCTCGTCAACTCGTGTCTGTGTGTGTGTGTGTGTGTGCTGTTGAGTGTCGTGTGTGTGTGGGCGTGAGTGTGTTGGTCGTCGTCAACAGCATGGCAAAGTAGGCTAAAGGCTAACACTAGCTCTGGGGTGGGCAAACTTTTTGACTCGCGGGCCACAGTGGGTTCTAAAATGTGACGGAGGGGCGGGGCCAGGAACAGATGGAGGGAGTGTTTGTGTGAGCTAATATAAATGACACATGAAAGTTATTACATGAAAGGATTTGACCTTTTACAGGTAGCATTACAGGGAAAAGGTCAAATGAATGAGGTTTATAATACATTTTATTTAATGATATTATTTTGACAAGTTCGGCGGGCCGTATTGTAAAGCCTAACGGGCCGTATATGGCCCCCGGGCCTTAGTTTGCCCATGTCTGCACTAGCTCGAGGCTAGCATTAGCCTCCCACATCACTGAAAGCATTTGTTTAAAACCTTTAGTTTTAAACATAGATTTGTCACCCACAAATAACGCCACTTTTAACGTCAACTCAAACCTCTGTGGTGATAACTCTGTCGATTAAAACGTTGCTTTTAATCGACTAATTAGCTAATGATTAGCACCTGACTTCAAGCTTATCAGTGGGCTGTTTGTATTACACTGCATTGTTATTGATTGTTAGACCATAGTGTAAACGATAGCTATATTTAGTAAGTTCTATTGGTATTTTATTGTAATCAGAAAGAAAACTAAACTAGAAATGTAGTCGTAGTCATGAAATGATGCTGCTGCACGTTTGACCTGGAACAAAGTGACTAATTCAGCCATAACGCCACCACAACTACGCCACTAGTCTACGCCACTAGTCTACGCCACTAGTCTACGCCACTAGTCTACGCCACTAGTCTACGCCACTAGTCTACGCCACTAGTCTATGATCAAATGCATCCTCTGCCTGCTTGACGAGAACAGTGTCCATATATTTCAGTTGTGCTAATGATCAGTCGAGGTGAGTGAGGCGATACGGTTTTCTTCTGACTCCTGTAGCAGCATGCATGAGTGACCTGGGGGGGGGGGGGGCTGATACGGAAAGGTCAATTGGAGTCTTGGATATGTCAAAGATTAGCAACAAAACTGATTTGATTGCATCCGTAATGCTTTTATGTCGTGCCAGATAATCCCTCTGGATCTGTTTGGCCGAACACGCCTCGCTGACTCGCTGAATATGACATTGTTTAATGTCATATTTGAATAGTTTCCAAATGAAACACAGACTTTGATTCCACTGATAAGAACCACAAGACGACATGTACTTTAATTACTGTAATGTACTTGACCTTGTTACAGGGTGTTGAGACGTCCCATCTGGAGTTGGTGGAGGCCATATGGAGCTACATGCCTCAGGTTCACATACTCGGAAAGTTCCGCAACCGAAATGGGTCTTTTCCCATTCCTGCTGAGAACAAACTGACCATCCCGATAACTGCGAAGATCCAGACGCTGCACCTCGTGGGTAAGAAGGATAACTGCAACAAACCCAGTTTCCTGCTGTTGGATTACAGACGAGTCAGGGTTGGTGTGATGTCAAAATCAAACCTACCGTAATTCTCGATGTATAAGCCGCTACTTTTTTCTAAAATTTTGAACCTTGCGGTGGGAAAATATACGTAAATTTGCGCATTTAAGGTTGCGCTCCGCGTTCAGTGGGAGGCGTGGATGACAAGTGGGGAGAAATCCTTCACTAAAACGGGGCGCATGAGAAAAGCAACCGATGGCCAGGTCTGCCAGTGGGTCCTGAAGGCATGGAGCGGGATAACGAAATCCACAATCATTAACGGTTTTTGAAAGGCTGGACTGCTGCGCGATGGAGAGGGCAGCTCAGCGGGGAATTTGCCTCCAGATGAGAGTGAGGAGAGCGAGAATGAAGCCGATCCAAAGTCGGAGGAAGCAATTCTGGGGCTATTCAACTCCGACACCGAAGGAGAGGACTTCAATGGTTTCAGTGCGCAGGAGGAGGAAGATGGTGACCAATGACTTTTTTTGTAGGCTACTGTATACTGCTATTGTTTTTGATTTCGTTACCCTTGTTTCGTTGAAGCCTATTTATTTTCGTTACGAGCCGTGTTCCGTTAAATATCATTTGTCTCAATGCACTTGCGGCTTACGAATATGTGCGGCTTATTTTAGTACAAAATATATTATTTTTTTAATTCAGTGGGTGCGGCTTTTTCACAGGTGCGCATTATAGTTCAGCAATTACGGTATGCTTTAAATGTGATAAAACCACATGTTGTATTTTTATTTAATAGTTTACATTTCTTTTGGCGTCATAGTATCTTATGACATTTCTACCATTTTTTAACCACTTAAAGAATCACTCATTAAATTGTCAAATTGTGTAACGACACAAACATGACAAGTATTAAATAATTCACACTCGAAGAAGTTAAGAAATCTAACTGATGAAAATAATTGTTTGGTTATGAAATATATCTAAATATATTTAAAATATTGTATTTCTGAATTTGAATAACAAGTAGGGTGGTTACACATACAAGAAGTTTTATTTGGCAGACATGATTCCCCACGTTAATGATAATATTCAGAACTGCCCTGTTTCTGTTATTATTTGGTATTGAAAAATACTTGTTTAAGATAACGCCAATATTCTTGGTGGTCAGTTTTTATGGTTACGCCATTGAGACAATTTTACCCTTATTCTCTCAATATTATTAGAAAATCTTAAAAATGAGGCATTTCAAGATGAGATAAATTTACCATCAGACACCAAAGAAAAAGATACTTCAGAGTAAATTACCGTATTTTCACAACCATGAGACGCACCTAAAAGTCTTAAATTATCTATTGTACCGGTGTTGTACTTCACCATAGTATTATAGTCAGGAGCCTCGCGGAGTGATACGTACCGGTGCTGTCCTTCAACATAGTATTATAGTCAGGAGCCTCGCGGAGTGATACGTACCGGTGCTGTCCTTCAACATAGTATTATAGTCAGGAGCCTCGCAGAGTGATACGTACCGATGCTGTCCTTCAACATAGTATTATAGCCAGGAGCCTCGCAGAGTGATACGTACCGGTGCTGTCCTTCAACATAGTATTATAGTCAGGAGCCTCGCGGAGTGATACGTACCGGTGCTGTCCTTCAACATAGTATTATAGTCAGGAGCCTCGCGGAGTGATACGTACCGGTGCTGTCCTTCAACATAGTATTATAGTCAGGAGCCTCGCGGAGTGATACGTACCGGTGCTGTCCTTCACCATAGTATTATAGTCAGGAGCCTTGCGGAGTGATACGTACCGGTGCTGTCCTTCACCATAGTATTATAGTCAGGAGCCTCGCGGAGTGATACGTACCGGTGCTGTCCTTCAACATAGTATTATAGTCAGGAGTCTCGCGGAGTGATACGTACCGATGCTGTCCTTCAACATAGTATTATAGCCAGGAGCCTCGCAGAGTGATACGTACCGGTGCTGTCCTTCAACATAGTATTATAGTCAGGAGCCTCGCGGAGTGATACGTACCGGTGCTGTCCTTCAACATAGTATTATAGTCAGGAGCCTCGCGGAGTGATACGTACCGGTGCTGTCCTTCAACATAGTATTATAGTCAGGAGCCTCGCGGAGTGATACGTACCGGTGCTGTCCTTCACCATAGTATTATAGTCAGGAGCCTCGCGGAGTGATACGTACCGGTGCTGTCCTTCACCATAGTATTATAGTCAGGAGCCTCGCGGAGTGATACGTACCGGTGCTGTCCTTCAACATAGTATTATAGTCAGGAGCCTCGCAGAGTGATACGTACCGGTGCTGTCCTTCAACATAGTATTATAGTCAGGAGCCTCGCAGAGTGATACGTACCGGTGCTGTCCTTCAACATAGTATTATAGTCAGGAGCCTCGCAGAGTGATACGTACCGGTGCTGTCCTTCAACATAGTATTATAGTCAGGCGCCTCGCGGAGTGATACGTACCGATGCTGTCCTTCAACATATTATTATAGTCAGGAGCCTCGCGGAGTGATACGTACCGGTGCTGTCCTTCAACATAGTATTATAGTCAGGCGCCTCGCGGAGTGATGCGTACTGGTGCTGTCCTTCACCATAGTATTATAGTCAGGAGACCTGAAGAAGACCTGTGATCTGCGACTCCGTGCACGCCGATCTCACCGATACGGTCTAAACCGAAGTGAAGCTAGCTAACTAGCAAGCTGACTAGCTTATCATCGTCATCCCCGGTGGATTAACCAAAGAACTGCAACCGTTCAACGTTAAACTGCGAGCTGCGTGGGAGCGCTGGAGAACAGACGGAGAACACAGTTTCACTCAGAGTGGAAGGCAGCGCAGCGCCACCGTTAGTGAATGGAGGGTAGATGCTAGGGCTAACTGTCTGCTAGCATTGTTGTTCGAGCCTTCGCAGAAGCCGGCATCATTTCTGAGGCGCCGCACGGCACGGAAAGTGACTGACGATGAAGAAAGGGAAGCCGGCAAAAAAAGCTGTGTATCAAACTCAGTTTTGCTCCTGCTCTATTTTGCGCAGCTATCATGCCGGTGCCTTTTGAGCCAGCACGCCCTTTGTATGTTTAAAATACCGAAAAAGCAGCCGTTAATGAGACAGCGCCGAATCAGCAGGTGCGTCATAAAGTAGTGAGAATACGGTATACATTTTTGATTAAATGTTCTGATTTTTAAAGTTATTCAAACCTCGAGCGGCACATCTCTCGCCTTGCTTCCTCAACATTTGTAAAATTCAAACGATTAAGCTAATTAGAAACGTGAAAATGTATTTCTATGTTTAACATGTGTGTGGATGCTCGGGATGATCCGATCACGTGATCAGAAAACGGGCCCGATCACGTGCTTGCAGACTCGATCGGAATCGGACATTACCTCCCGATCAGGACTCTGATATATATTGGTAGTTCTTATCAGATCTGGAGTTCCACTTTGGAACAGAGTGAGCCCTCTCGACGCGCGCAGCTTCCTGTGACACGATTGGTTGAATGCCGCCAACGACACACTCTTCGTACTCAACTCTGTGTTTGTGCTTGAGATGGAACAACGTCGTTGTCGTGTTCCCACCTTTTGCCGTCGACGCTGCTTTGCAAACTTTGCATATTATGGTCTGTTGCGCTACATCTGCTCTATCGAAACCAAACCAAAGAGTACCACATACTGCTGCTCACAAATACTTACTTCTGTCCTTAGTCTAGCCTCAAACACCTTTTCCCATCACTTCATTATATCACTCATTAGCTTAAATACCCTGTGACTTTTTGTTTATTTTTTTTACTGCTTTACTTACCGTATATAGGATATTCTAAGTGATATTACTATTTGTATATATAAAAAAAGATAAGTCAAATATCAAAGAATGTGTCAAAGTTTTATTTGAAAAATAAACATTTGAAAGCACTCGTCTGGTGTTGACAACATTAACCTAATAAAATTGACTTGGTGTGTCACGTAAATAATTAATGAGTAGCAGTTACATGAACGAAACCATTAAAATCTGAAGGAAACTAAAAATCTGAACATATACACACATGCTGAATTTTGAATGACGTTTGGAGGAGTATGCCAAATAGTTGAGTACCACAGAATGTATTATAATGTATTATTTTATTTAAATGCCATACCTGTGTTTATGTATCTTTTTTTTAATTACAGGTGTGAATGTCCCGGAGATCCCCTGTGTGTCCACGTTGCGCCACCTTTACCTAAAGTGGGTGCATCTGACGAAACCACAGCCGTTTAAAGACTTTCTGTGTGTCAGCCTGAGAACCTTTGTCATGAGGAACTGTGCAGGACCAACCAACTCCCTCAAATATGTTCCCTTGGTTACTGGTTTAGCATCAGCCCGAAATCTCGAGCAGCTGGAGTTGGTGAGAGTCCCTTTTTTGGGAGGGTTGATTCAGCATGTTGTGGAGGACAGCTGGAGATCAGGTAAGGAGATCATGTTGCAGTTCAAATCTGACCTCATCCTAAACATGATGGTCAGCAGAACTAACTCACTGCATGTGTCACGTTTATTTTCCTGCCTAAAAAAAAAGTGAAATGTTTTTACCATAGGATTCACTAATGAACACTGTGGTTTGCAAATACAAAGTAATGTCTAAAAACACTTAAATCAACGCTAATAACAATGGAATTTAAAAAATTGCAATAGATACACACACAATGATATAATGAATGATTGTAAATGCGGTTTTTGAGTTTTACCTTTGACACGGACGATAGCGCTAACAGCGGTGTGCAGAGGGGAGGGGGGGGGTAGACGGTTTGTAGACACTATACCATAATTGTACCTTACACTTACGTAAGCCACGTACACTTACGTAAGCCACGTACACTTACGTAAACCACGTACACTTACGTAAGCCACGTACACTTACGTAAACCACGTACACTTACGTAAGCCACGTACACTTACGTAAGCCACGTACACTTGCGTAAACCACGTACACTTGCGTAAACCACGTACACTTACGTAAGCCACGTACACTTACGTAAGCCACGTACACTTACGTAAACCACGTACACTTACGTAAACCACGTACACTTGCGTAAACCACGTACACTTGCGTAAACCACGTACACTTACGTAAACCACGTACACTTGCGTAAACCACGTACACTTGCGTAAACCACGTACACTTGCGTAAACAGACATAATAGTTATGCCTTCGGAAGGCATTGTGCTATTGATAGCATCCTTCTGATTGAGGATTGCACCACGGTCACATTGATCGATAAGTTGAATCTCCGTCGTCATCGTCTTTTCTTCACTGCCATCCTCACCACCCATCACTTATAAGGAAAAGTCACAGATGCAGCCAGAATCACGCAAGTAATGGAAACGCAACACGGGAGACGTGCAGGAGACGAGAACGGAAGGTGTGTGTGTGTGTGTGTGTGTGTGTGTGTGTGTGTGTGTGTGTGTGCCACCTTGTCGGGGTGGGGGAGTTTGAGTGCTTGAATGATCCCGTGGACTATGTTGTCGGGGCCTTCATGCTCATGGTAGGATCTCCCATGGCAGAGTCCTGGGTCAGACTAAGAGCAGTTCAGAATCCCTTGTGAGAGAATCACAAACGAGGATGGGACATCGCCCAGTATGGCCTCACCAGGGCCCCACCAGGGCCCCACCAGGGCCCCACCCTGGAGCCAGGCTTTGGGTCAGGACACGTATGCAAGCACCTGATGGCTGGGCCTCTGCCCACGGTGCTTAGCAGGTCACAGCCCACAAGTTCTGGTCTGACCATCCGCCGAGGGAACCACATGGAGCGGGTGCAATGTGGGTTGGGTTGCAGTTGGCATCAAGGGGCTCAACGACCCAAGCCCTGGACACGGAGACGAGCTCTAGGGACATGGAATGCCACTTCACTGGTGGGGATGGAGCCCATAGCTTGTGAGGGAGGTTGGGAGTTAGTCTCCACCCACATCCTGGACTCTGGAACCCAACCCCTCGAGGGGCTGGACTCTGCATTCCTCTGGCGTTGCCCCCGTGAGAGGCGGCGGGCCGGTGGGGGCTTGCTTCTAGCCGGCATGTGCCGGCGTTTACTCCGGTGAAGGAGAGGGTTGCGTTCCTGTGCCTTTGGGTCAGGGACAGGTGCTTCACTTTGGTTTCGGCCTACTGGCTGCAAGGCAGTGCAGAACACCCTCCCTTCTTGGAGTCTTTGGGCGGGGTACTGGAGTGGGGACTCCATCGTTCTTCTGGCGGATTTCAACACTCACATGAGCATTGATGGTGAGACTTGGAGGGGTTTGGGATGAACGCCCCCCCCCCCCCCCCCCCCCCCCGATCCGACAGCAGGTCGACTCAAACCAAACCTCCTCGTGTCGCCTCGGCTCCACTCGTGTATTCGAACTCTTTGTACTTCTGATCTACAACCGAGGTCACACTGTAATGCATTTTATTTAAAGCCCTTTTCAATAAACGCAAGGACATTTTAAAGAGGCTTAAAATCAACTAAATCAAAATCAATTAAAATCAACACAATTAAATACTATACAATTTGAAAATAAAATCAATACAATAACACTGACAAGAATAAAACAATGAACATGATTGAAATGTACCGTATTTTCACGACCTTATGACGCACCTGCTGATTCGGCGCAGTCTCATTAACAGCTGCTTTTTCGGTATTTTAAACATACAAAGGGCGCGCGGATCAAAAGGCGCCGGCATGATAGCTGCGCAAAATAGAGCAGGAGCAAAACTGAGTTTGATACTCACATCTTTAATCGTCATCAATCAAACCCATCAAAGTCCTCATCCTCTGTTTCTGTATTGAACAGCTGCGTTGATCTCCGTCAAACATGCCGGGCTCCCGTTCTCCAGAAGTCACTTTCCGTGCCGTGCGGCGCCTCGGAAATGATGCCGGCTTTTGCGAACGCTCGAACAGCAATGCTAGCAGACAGTTAGCCCTAGCATCTACCCTCCATTCACTAACGGTGGCGCAACGAGCCCGGCGCTGCGCTGCCTTCCACTCCTGGTGAAACTGTGTCTCAGTCCGTCGTCCGTCGCTCCCACGCCGCTCGCAGCCTTACTTTGAACGGCCTGTTCACGCCGATGTCCAGCGATGTTCATCTCCTTCACTTGTTTTTCACATCAGCTGTGAGATGGACACGCATCGAGTCGTAGATCAAAAGCGATGGTGATGCGTGGAAAAAACCGCCCGGCCTCTTCACATACACCCCCCCCCCCCCCAGCCACTCTTTCATCATCTCCTCGTCCATCCAGCCTTTTTCATTTGCCCTGATGATGACTCCAGCGGGAAACTTCTCTTTAGGCAAAGTCTTCCTCTTGAAGATCACCATCGGCGTGGCAGCCGAGCACAACGGTAAACGAAGACTCGTGCCCCGTTGTGCGTATCGCTACCGTGCTGGTGCCCTTCTCATCGACAGTGTGACCCACCGGGGTGTCGAACGTTAGCGGCACCTCGTCCATGTTGGTGATGAGGCTGGGCTGGACGCGTTTGCTGCAGTAGGAGCCGAAGATCTCCAGCCTTTCATTATGATCCGCTGGAAGCTGCTGGGCAGCCGTCGTCCTTGTCCGGATGGAAAAATGGCACCGTTTAATGAAACGCAAGCACCAAGACGGACCGCCTTGGAAATGTTCAAAGTCCATCTCTTCTGTGAGCGTGACCGCTTTGAGTCGATGGTGACCGTGGAAACGCTTCTCGCGCTCGCTCTTTGCTCGTTGATCCACCGCTCGAGTCTTTCCTCCAACTCGGGTCATCTCGCCTTCTGCCCGCGGAAACTCAGCTGCGTCTCCTTCACCTGGCGGAGCTCGTCTCCTTCACCTGGCGGAGCGCGTCTCCTTCACCTGGCGGAGCTCGTCTCCTTCACCTGGCGGAGCTCGTTTTCCTGCTTCCTCCACTTGCGAACCATCGACTCGTTGATCTTGAATTCTCTCGTGGCTGCTCGATTCCCGCGTTCCTCCGCGTAGCTGGTGGCCTTCAGTTTAAACTGCGCTTCATAAGCGCGTCTCTTTGCCATTTTCAGGGTTGTTAAAACAACGATGTTCTGCATAATGCACATACCTGTTCTTTTTTATACCTGTTCATCCACGCCCACACTTCCCCCTTTAACGATCTCATGGTGTCCTCTCCTACGTCCGCCTTACAGCAACAAATAGGGCGCGCGGCACATTTTGAAAAGAATCTAAGACTTTTAGGCGTGTCCTATGGATGTGAAGATACGGTAATTGTAATTTGGAGATGGGGCAGGGAGTTTATTGAAATCATTGGGAAGCAGGTTTTTTGAGATGGGATGAGAAGTGAGGAACAACAGCTGTGGAAAGTGAGGGGTGAGTGAAGTCTAGCGCTCTAAAGTTATCTGGAGAAGCAGAGGGAAGGCAGGAGTTGGCGAGGGTTGAGGGGGGGTCGAACTGGGATGAGGAGGGCTTGGACTTCTGTGTGATGTAAAACGGGTGAGAATGCTGCAAACCACACTGTTTCTTGGTGTTTTGTTTAAAGAAATCATCTTTTGTCATAAATGATGTTTAAAAGTTCTGTCCCAAGATTGCTGCTCATGGCTGATGACTTGGCTTCTTTCTATCAGCAGAGGATTATTATCGGTTTCTGGCTGAAGTACCAAGTCAACCCCCCCGCTGAGTAAATGTTTGTTAGACTGTTCTCTAACCTGCTGTGTCACTCTAGGGGGGTTCCGGAATCTGCACACCATTGTGTTTGGAGCCTGTAAGAACGCTCTGGAAGTGGATTTGGGCTACCTCATCATCACTGCTGCTCGCAGGTGCTCAGCCAGTATTGCTATATCAATAGCAATACTTAAATACTCATTTAAGTTTTGCCTTCACACAATAGGCCTCCACAGTCTCAGTCACACTTGCTGAGAACTACCTCAGACATGACATTTCTTCAGATGTCATCTGAAATCAGACGTGAATAGATTCATTAAGAAAAGCCTTTCCTTTGAACAAACTCGAGATATTGTCTCTTGTATATTCTAAGAATCTTACGTGTGTCTGATGGACGTGAATCACGTAAAGCGTGTTTTTTCACTCTTCATAGCACAAACATTAGTGAACGGTCAAAAGTTTTGAATAATGACATTAAATATCTGTTGTTAAATAACATTTTAGTCCCTGGCCCATCTTTTTTGGTTCAAGATCCTTGTCCAAAGTATTTCCTCCTCACTTTCGCCATGGTTGACGATGGGAATGGAAGCCAAAAGAAGTGACCCTTAAACGGTGCTTCTTGTTCCCAAACATTCCAGATAGTGAGGAGCCGTTCATTTCATGCACAGGGAAGTGAATTAAACTCCAACCAGTCTGAAATGATGAATGTACAGCATGAATAATCCATCAGAACTCAATCCTGTGTTGCTCTATTTTATCACTATGCAACAAAAATAATCACACTCTTGCCATTAAGGGACTTTTAAAATGGCACAGAAATGTCAGACGTTAATATTTTGTTCCATAAATCTCTTGAAGTTCAGTCTCAATCATAACTAGAAAGACAATCAGAGACTGCAGACCCCGCCTCCAAAAGACTATTGGATCTAGTGAGTCAGTAAACAGGGCTTCCGGATCAGAGGGGCCAAACCTGCTCTAGCTTGCTGCTCCGGAACGTACTACAAGACTCCTTCTGGACTCTTCTTCCCATCATGCCATTTGTGTCCCTCCCTCTTAAAGTGGCAGTTTACAGCACAGGCACAATTCTAGGTGTAAAAATAATTCTAGAATCTGGATCCAGATCCGGATCAACGCCATTCTCGGGGAGGACCGAGCCACGGACAGAACCTTGCTTGTGTAAAAATGTCAAGTCGATTGGGTTACTAGTTTTTGAGTTATGCGCTCGGACAGACAAACAGACAAGCAAACAGACAAACGGACCCAATTGCAATACCCTCGCCTCCCCTTCGGCGAGGATAATTATCAAATATTCAATTAATGTAATAATTTTAACCAGTCGGGGGGGGGGGGGGGGGGCTTTGAAGATATACTTTCTGCACTCCAGCAGTTCTGTGGCCTCCCTCTGCTGGATGCCCCTCGGTCACTGTTCTGGAGGGTTCAGGGCCCTCACTGCTGCTGGCCCTGAACCCTCCAGAACAGTTCTGAGTGTGGTCCCCCTCTGCTGGAGGGTTCAGGGCCCTCACTGCTAGGCCCTGAACCCTCCAGAACAGTTCTGAGTGCGGTCCCTCTGCTGGAGGGTTCAGGGCCCTCACTGCTAGGCCCTGCCCTCCTCTTGCTTTGGACCTGGTGCCTCTGCCACTCCGGCAGCAGAGCTGGGTACACGATGGAGCCACTTCATTCTATTAAAAAAAAAATTGTAAACACATTTGGGGGGGGTGGGGGTTATAAATGAAAATTGTGATTTACGGTAATTAAAAACACTGGCATTTAAAGGGGTAAAATTGTGAAATTAATTGAATTATTTCGTGATTTATTAAAATAAAACATGGCATTTTTAAAGAGGACACCTTTGTCCCTTAATGTGTGATTATTTTTATTGCATATTGATAAAATAGAGCAATACAGGATTTAGTTCTGAAGTTCCCCTTTGCCAAGTATCATGGCAAAGGGCACAATTACATAATTTGGAAAGGAAAGTTTTGTAAGTTAATAGTTTTAAAGACCATATTTTAGAATCTCTAGATTTATTTTACGTTTATATAAGAGAAGTTATTCCTTCATTAGTCCACAATGGGGGAAATTCCAAGTTACAGCAGGACCAGGTAACCAAATACTGTGTACATCATCTGTATAGATTATCCACATCAATATAAAAATATAAAACTCGTAAATAAATGGAAATAACTATTGATATTTCCATATTTTGATATTCACGTGTATTATCTGTACACACGAATATCAACATGTAAAAGTATTTATTGCACTGATGACTTTGAGCAGTTTTCGTTGCTGCATTCAGCCTCCTCTTATTGTTACTGACCACAGAATTAATATCAGTTACCCCATGAATATTATCAAAGGGTAACTCATTCAGTCATTGGACGCACCCAAATTAAATGACCTTGAATACAGATATTGGGGTTGAAATCTGGATCCCTGCCCTAAGGTTGGTATTTGGGTTAATGATGGCCTCCATAATAAGATGTATCTAAAACATGACGTGCTTCTGACAGGCTTCATGAGCTGCGTATTCAGCCTTCACTGACTAAAGATGGAGTCTTCTCAGCGCTCAAAATGGCTGAACTCGAGTTTCCTCAGTTTGAGACGCTTCATCTGGGATACGTGGATGAGTTCCTTCTGCAATGTAAGTTCCTCCTTTCCATATTATCAAATCCAGAAAGGTTTGAGTTAAAAGCATCAGTAAAATCTATTTGTCGGATTCACAAATTATTATTCTTTTTAATAACATTTACATTTTACAACATTTAGTTGAGGCAGTAGATGTAGAATGTGATTATTTTTACTGTATTTAAGTTTAGATCACAGTACAAATACATAATGGAAATAATGATGGGAGATATCCTCCTGAGACCCAGCCAGTTAGCATGTCCTCTGTAGTGGACATTTGTCCATTACAGAGGACATGCTAACTGGCAGGCTGGGTCCTCTCGTCCTTCCCGGCAATAATAGAAACTCCACTACTTTTCCACTGGAGTCCTCTTGCTCTACCTCGTTTGCCAATCTCGTCCGGGCCTTGGGTTGAGTCTTTGCTCAATTTTTGCCAAACATTGTACTGACATGTTTTTTTTTTCACAGAGTATGTGGACTTTCCAAGAAACATGGTGTATCTGTAAATCTGACTTGTCAGCAAACTTTGCATTATGAACAAATGTTTTCACCTAAATGTGTATTTAAATACAGGTAAGATGGGCCATTCGGAGCTGGTGAAGTATGGGCTAGCTGACGTTATTGAAAACCCAGGTATCATCACTGATATTGGCATAAAGGTGGTGAATGAGGTCTTCACGAATATTAAATACCTCATCGTCTACAACTGTCCTCATCTGCATAACCCTCACCACTGGATCACAGGTAAGAGACACCCTGTCCTTTCCCACCCAGAGTCTGCTCTGATTCATTACTGGCACCCAAGAAATGTAGAGTCCTATAGTACGCTGTGTAGCCATGATGGTTTGCCCGTTTCTGTCCTCAGATCAATCCAGATGGAGCCGTCTCGTTGATCTTACTCTTGTTCGCTGTCATGCTATCAAACTGGAGCCCTTCTCCCAGTTCATAGAGTTACTGCCCAGTCTGGAATTCATCTGTTTGGACCAGATGTTTAGAGAACCACCTAAGGTAGGTATATTGTACAAGACACTACAAAAACCTGGGTGACGTGCCGAGCGGTTCATGGCTGGTGGGGCACTGACTTCATCACAATCACATTTACAAACTTATGAACCCTAGAGAGTAGCTTATTCACCATTTGATTGGCAGCAGTTAAAAAGTTATATTAAAAATCTCAGCATTGTTTACTCATACAAAACTGCACACAAAAAAGAACATTTCAGTTGTTCCCCAAAAAACCCCACGACGTTAGCGACATCAGCTGACCTATGGTTATTTCCTTCATATATCTATAGTTAGTAGCAATATACAGAGAAACAGTTAGAAGAGTGATTGTGCAGTCCATGGTGAGGCACACGACCTCATCTGCCTCGCCTGAGTGCATGTCACCGGCATTAATTAAACAGTATGACCTTTGCTATTGCCTTATTTATACATACGTTTAATGTTTTCTGTTGGGAATTTGGTTAAAAGAATGCATTGAGCTCAATAACTTACAAATGTATTTATTGCTCAGTAATGTGTTCCTTTTCAGCTAAGTGTGTGTGTGTGCGTGCGTGCGCGATGGCAGTGGTGATGGGGGCTTGGTGAGGTCTGCCGTCAGTACCAAGTTCCACAAAACACCGGAATTGATCGATGTTGTTCCTTCTCACGAGACCTGATTGCCGACCGGAATCTAGCGAGAAGGAATGATGAAAAATTGCTGCAGATTCTTGAGTTGAAACTGCGGAACTGGGGCTTTACCGTACATATTTTAATACACATAAGTCGCACCGGAGTAGAAGTCGCAGGACCAGCCAAACTATTACTGGTGTTTTACAGTGTAACTAAGCACCAAACGCAGCAGCACTCCTAATCTCGTTGTATATCCACTATGCAAAGACAATAAAGGCTTTCTATTCTATTCTATAAAAAAGTGTGATTTATAGTCCTGACAATAAGCTACAAGGAATAGATCTAAAGAAGGGAGAGGACTTCAGGTACCTCGGGTCAACAGAGCAGAGTGATGGAGAGAATGTGGAAAGGAGGTGAAGAATCGTGTGCAGGCAGGCTGGAACGGGGGGAGGAAAGTATCAGGTGTGCTCTGTGATAGGACGAAGGGACAGGTCTACAAGACAGTGGTGAGGACAGCCATGATGGACGGCTTAGAGACAGTGGTGAGGACAGCCATGATGGACGGCTTAGAGACAGTGTCTCTGAGGACAAGACAGGAGGCGGAGCTAGAAGTGGAGGAGATGAAGATGCTGAGGTTCTCCTTGGGAGTGACCAGGTTGGACAGGATTGGAAATGAGACAATAAAAGGGACAGTGAAGGGTAGACGTTTTGGAGACGAGGTCAGAGAGACCAGACTTTGATGGTTTGGACATGTCCAGAGGAGAGACAGGGACTATATCGGTAGAAGGATGCTGAGGATGGAACTGCCAGGGAACAGGACTAGAGGACGATCCAGGAGAAGAGACATGGACGTAGTGAGGGAGGACATGAGAGTGGCTGGTGTTGGGGAGGACGATGCAAAGGACAGGGTGAGGTGGAGAAGGTTGGGTTGCTGTGGCGATCCCTCGGGGGACAAGCTGAAAGTACAGTAGTAATAGTAGTAGTACAGTAGTAGTTGTACGACTAGTCCTAAAGTATCGGCCACCTCGACTGAATTTGTGTCATTGAAAACAGAAAGAAAAACATTTCCCAATTTAAAGAATACGCAACCAAGTATTGATCTGCATGGCGTGAATATGTGGCTGAAGTGCTGAGTTGCGTTATGATGTGTATCATCATTGTATGTGTGTCTCAGGGCTGTGCTCGGGTTGGCCTGAGTGCAGGAACTGGTATTGGTGTGTCCTCTGCACTGGTCAGCAACCAGAACTCCAGCAATGACAACAACAACAACCGTCACCAGAACAACGACGTTGACTTGCCTCCTGCTCCTCCGCCTGTCAACAACAACAACAACAACAACCAAAGGCAGCAGCAAAATGGTAACGCTGTGTCCGTCTGCATTCTTATTTCCTTAAAAAATGTCACGATTTATTTGTAAACTAACATTCAGATTTAATCCAAGTTTACCCAACAATCCTAATAATTGTTACATCTTAAATGTCTTAAAAAAGCTGCACATAAAAGCTTTTTGGGTTTATTCGCATTTACAAAGATAAATTGAACAACATAGAACATGTTGGAGAATATTTTGGTTGGGGACATGGGGACTTGCGTCTTTTGGGGTCAGCCTTTCCTGAAGGACAAAGACGACATGCCTGTCTCTCTGTTTGTTTCTCATATGTGACTCCCTCAGCATGAGGTGACCAGTTTCTGACACTAACACGATGTAGAGAAGGCATGTGCAAACTACGGCCCGGGGGCCATATACGGCCCTTTGGGCTCTGTAATCCGGCCCACCGAACTTGTCCGCATAATATCATTAAATTTCATTTTATTGTAATTAAGCCTACCTCATTCATTTGACCTTTTCCCTGTAATGCATCCTGTAAAAGGCCCAATCCTGTCATTAATGTCATTAATATTGGCTCACACAGATACTCCATCTCTTCCTGGCCCCGCCCCTCTGTCAAAGTTTTCCCACCCCTGTGTGTGTGTGAGACAGAAATACATCAGATATTAGAAACGCACATCAGAAGTGGTTTGATAGATTGCTTTCATATATTTCTGTGAAGGGAAGCAGCTGAAATGTTGTTTCTACAGCACTGATGCAGGATGAAGACGATGAGGAGGATGAGCAGTTGATATTGCACGAGGACAGTGTGGAGGCTGAGCCTCAGGTAGAGCTGAAGGAACCGGTGGAAGGAGCCCACATACCTGCTGGGACCAGCCGTCCTGCTGATGAGGAGCGAGCAGGTCTCAAGAGTTTCCATATTGACTGTGATTGTCCCCCTTTGACCTTCGGCCCACCTGTGTAATCACAGGTGTCTGTCTGTCCATCCGTCTGTTCGCAAGACAACTCAGAAAGGTCCGGACGGATCTTGATGAAATTTCCAATAAATGATCCAGAAGAGATCCGAGTTTATGGATTAGTTTGAAATAATCTGTAATATTGCAGTCAATGGCTATACTACATTAAATAAATAAAAAAGAGGAATATAATCTTACCAATAAACTTTATATTATGCACTTGTAATAGCTATTAAACAAGTATTACATCAATATATACTCACCATTATTTGTGGTCTCAATAATCGTCCTTCATGTTAACGTTGTTTTGTTTCATAAATTCCACATTCTTGTCTTTTACTTCGGGGTTCTTGTCTTGTAATCCAGGGTTCTTGTTTTTTAATCCCTGGTTCTTGTCTTTTACTTCAGGGTTCTTGTCTTGTAATCCAGGGTTCTTGTTTTTTAATCCCTGGTTCTTGTCTTGTAATCCAGGGTTCTTGTTTTTTAATCCCTGGTTCTTGTCTTGTAATCCAGGGTTCTTGTTTTTTAATCCCTGGTTCTTGTCTTGTAATCCAGGGTTCTTGTTTTTTAATCCCTGGTTCTTGTCTTGTAATCCCTGGTTCTTGTTTTTTACTTCGGGGTTCTTGTCTTGTAATCCAGGTTTCTTGTTTTTTAATCCCTGGTTCTTGTCTTTTACTCCAGGGTTCTTGTTTTTTAATCCCTGGTTTTTTTCTTTTACTTCGGGGTTCTTGTCTTGTAATCCAGGGTTCTTGTTTTTTAATCCCTGGTTCTTGTCTTGTAATCCAGGGTTCTTGTTTTTTAATCCCTGGTTCTTGTCTTTTACTTTGGGGTTCTTGTCTTGTAATCCAGGGTTCTTGTTTTTTAATCCCTGGTTCTTGTCTTGTAATCCAGGGTTCTTGTTTTTTAATCCCTGGTTCTTGTCTTTTACTCCAGGGTTCTTGTTTTTTAATCCCTGGTTCTTTTCTTTTAATTCGGGGTTCTTGTCTTGTAATCCAGGGTTCTTGTTTTTTAATCCCTGGTTCTTGTCTTTTACTTTGGGGTTCTTGTCTTGTAATCCAGGGTTCTTGTTTTTTAATCCCTGGTTCTTGTCTTGTAATCCAGGGTTCTTGTTTTTTAATCCCTGGTTCTTGTCTTTTACTTCGGGGTTCTTGTCTTGTAATCCAGGGTTCTTGTTTTTTAATCCAGGGTTCTTGTCTTTTACTTTGGGGTTCTTGTCTTGTAATCCAGGGTTCTTGTTTTTTAATCCCTGGTTCTTGTCTTTTACTTTGGGGTTCTTGCCTTGTAATCCAGGGTTCTTGTTTTTTAATCCCTGGTTCTTGTCTTGTAATCCAGGGTTCTTGTTTTTTAATCCCTGGTTCTTGTCTTGTAATCCAGGGTTCTTGTTTTTTAATCCCTGGTTCTTGTCTTGTAATCCAGGGTTCTTGTTTTTTAATCCCTGGTTTATTTATTTATTTATTTATTTCTGGTTTATTTGAATATGGACAAATACAAATCATAGACACATGTAGCACAAGTATCTGATGTTTGCATTATAGCGCTTATAGCTGAAGCTAATTTGCAGCACCTGTCCATAGATGGGCTTTTAACACAGATATTCATAAAAACATGGAAAGGAAGGAAAATTGTTTTAAAAAGTCATCTATGCATGTTTTTATCACAGAACTAAAACAATTAAGAATAAAACAAGACAGTAATAAAAAAGAAATGTTAGAGATAAAACTATGTACACATTTAAACATGGGTACAGTGCTGCTGCTTGCACATCCAAGATTTCATTTCTTTTTTGAAGGAGACCAATTGTGTCATAGATTTTAGGTGGACAGGGAGCAGATTCCACAGACTAGCACCTTTCACAGAGAGAGCGGATTGTGCGAAAGATGTTTTTCGGGGGGGCACCTTACAGTCCCCACCTGAGGCTGCCCGGGTGGACCTGCCAGAGCTCTGCAGTCTGATGACAAACCTGCTCAGTGGTTCTGGTGCAAAGCCATTCACACATTTAAAAAACTGTTTAAGAACACTTAAATTAATAACATTTAAGAAGGATAAAAACTTGTGTTTTGATAAAATATGGCAATGGTGAAATCTAATGGGCTTTTGGTCAAACACCTTCAGGGCCCCGTGGTAAAGGCTCTCTATTGGCCTGAGCGTGGTCTGACTCGTTTGTGACCAAACAGTGGCTCCATAAGACAGACGAGAGAGGATTATAGAGTTTAAAAACACCATTGCACAGCCGGGAGTCAAGCATTGTCTAATTAATTTAAAACAATTGGTGTTGGATCGGATGGATTTACATAACCTTTTAATGTGGCTTTTGAAATTTAAGTGCGAGTCTAAAATTATTCCTAGATATTCCACCTCTGATACCTGTTCAATTAACTCGTCGTTTATTTTGATCTGCAAGGGGGTGACTGGGGCTTTTTTAATGGAGAAATGGATGCATTTGGTTTTCTTTGTATTTAGAGTTAAGCAGGATTCTTTTAGCCATGTGGAGATCTTATTTAAACTATGTGTCAACTTTTCATTTATTGCAGTACAGTCTTTACCAGAAATGTGGACAACCGTGTCATCAGCATACATCTGTATGTTCTTGTCTTTTACTTCGGGGTTCTTGTCTTGTAATCCAGGGTTCTTGTTTTTTAATCCCTGGTTCTTGTCTTTTACTTCAGGGTTCTTGGTCTCTCTCTGTGCCGAAGCCGCTTTTAACCCATTGTGGCCTCGTTGTCGAAGCTAATCAGCTGTTGTAGCTAAACCCTTGTTTGAAGTCTGACTCCTGGTTTGTCTGTTAAAAGTTTTCTTTTCTTCTTCCTCCTGTTTGACTTTTCTCCTTAGCAAAGAAGCTCTCAAAATAAGTTTTTGTTTGTTTGTTTTTTATTAATCTTCACTAGTTCACGTCTGTTTTTAGTAACGTATCACGTAAAGCATGAAAATTCACAGGCGAATGTTACGTTGGAGAAAATCCAGTCGTTTTTCAAAATAAAACACCTTTTAGACGCTAATAATCGATGCAACGGAAATTGCATAAATTAGTTATTCTTTCTGTACCGGTGGTTGGGCACCCCTGCTCCAGAACCTTTTGATGATGGTCCACATCACCATGTGGGTGTGTAAATCTAATGAGAGGAGTGAGCTGCTTGGTGGGGGTCTGCGCTCTCTGAGTGCTATCAGACTTACTTTCATCTCATCTCATGTTGTTTCATGTCTGCTCCCTTCCCAACTCTAGGTCCCAGTGGTTTAGTTCAGCAGTACCGACAAGCTGGCGTCAATGTTCCCAAGCCTCCACCGGCTACCTCTGACTCGGACAGTGAGGAAGAAGAAGGCCTCGTTTCAAGATTAATCCCAACAACCACATTACAGCAGCAAGCCTCCTGCACGAAAGGTACCAGCAGAACATTAACGCAACCAGACAAAAGGGTAGTGTGTTTGTGGAGCTCGCCATTTCAATTCAATTCAGTTCAGTTTTATTTCTGTAGCACCAGATCACAACAGGAAGTCGTCTCAAGGCTTTACAGGATTAGCAGGGAAACACAGAACCCAACTTGACCCACAAGAGCAAGAACTTTGGAGACGGAGGCAAGAAAAACTTCCCTTTAACAGGCAGAAACCTTGGACAGAACCTAGGCTCATGGTGGGTGCCTGTCTGTCTACCGGCTGGCTTGACAAAGAGAGAGAGAGAGCGAGACAGAGAGACAAGGACAGGTCGGAGGAGAGGCAAAAACAGAGATCTTATTCTTGCCATTCTGCCTCGCCCTCTGGAGGCATTTGGCTGACCTCCGACCTGTGGGAACCCCAGGTATTTGTAGTTGTTCATCTCTTAAACTTCTCGAAGAGAGAGTGATAGACGGAGCAGGGGCACACAAAAACATCATGTATTTCCACTATATCCAGTGATTCACAGCATATAACCTGAATATAGAGCTGCTATATAAAACTATAAATACTAATACTAGCAGTAAGTACATCCGGTTTGACAGCCACAGGTCCAGGTTCTGTCCATGTTTCTAAAATATGAATAACCAGATGAAGAGGGAGGAGCTCAGTGTGTCATTGGAGGTTTTGCAAGCAGTCTTGGCCGATGACAGCATATTGATATGGATTATCTATAAACTTCGTTAAAAAGTTAAGTCTGTAGTCTACTCTTCAAAGAATCTTTATTTGTCATATTCTTACGCATTTGCACATGCAAAAGTACGAAACTGGACCCTGGTCCCGTTTTCAACCATAAAAAGTACATAAAACAACTTCATAATATACACTATAAAACATAATATACACTATTAAATATCCTAAGTGTGCAAAGGGTTCTTCAGTTAGTTCAAAGAGCATTTGAGCATTTGGGAGGGGGTATGCATGTGTGTATATGTGTGTGTGGGGGACAGGGTGGAAATGGTCCTATGGAGTACTCCCAGAGTTCAATAATCTGGCGGCTTCGGGAAAGAAGTTTCTCAGTCTGGTGGTCCTGGACTTGATGCTGCACCACCTTCTGCCTGACGGGACAGGGGTAAATAAAAGGTCTGTGCAGGGTGGTGGAGGTCCTTCAGGGTGCTGGTGGGTAGTCTGCCATGCCACACGGTGATGCCAGTGCAGAGGCTGCTCTCCATCGCCCCTCGGTAGAAGGTCCTCTGGACCGGGCTCCCCAGGTCGGCACGCCGAAGCTTCCTGAGGAAGTAGAGGTGCTGGTGGGCAGCCTTGATCAGCAGGGAGGTGTTGTAGCTCCAGGTGAGGTCCTCAGACACGAGACAACATCCACTTCTGCACCTCTGATGTGCAGGGGACGGGGGCACTGTCTGGCTCTCCGGAGGTCCACCACCATGGGTCCAAGTGGCGTCGATGGAGCCTTTGATGTGGGCCTCTCAAAGCGCTTCATGACTACCGGCCGATAGTCATTCAGGCTTGCCACTCTGGAGGACTTGGGAACCGGGATGATGGTTGTGGCGTTCAGGCAAGCCGGGATGGAAGCTTCCTGAAGTGAGGCGTTCAAAAACATTTAAAACTGAAGGAAGACAGGGAAAGCTTTTGTGAACAAGTTATTGGTGCTTTTCTTCAGAAAGAGTAATGCATACACTTTATTTATATGTAAAGGACCATAATGACTTGATTTTTTGTTTAAATATATTTTTGGGTGCTACATGCTGGTATTTTTAAACCTGTTACCTGCTGCAAATGAAATAGTGAATAAGCTACTCGGTTGGGTTTGTAAATTTGATTGTAAGGATCTCAGAGCCTCACCAGCCACGAACCTCGCCGCACATTACTGCTATATATGTATACTCCTCATTTTCCACGGGGGTTACGTTCCAAAAACAACCCGCAATAAGTGAAATCCACAATGTAGTAATCTTTATTTATTTCAATTATTATACATGTACATAAATGTTTTAAGGCTGTAAAACCCCTCACCACACACTTTATACATGTTTAACAGTCAGGCATTAATCTAAATAGATTGTTTCAGTATTATAGAATGAAACCAAAGATCAAAACCTTTTCAGAACTAAACATTTGTTTGAGAAATATAAATATATAGTACGTACAGTAAACGTTTTCCTGTTAATAATGTTAAGGCGTGCAGGTCGAGGAAAGAGCCGCTTGGAGTGCAGAAGAACAAATATTCTACTCGTGCTGTCTTTAGCCTCTCATGCTGCTTTATTGGATAGCTTAGCACAGCGGAACGGCAGCGGCTACATGTAGCAACAGGAAGAAACAAAACCCAAAAGGGACGTGACGTTTATGCTCCTACAAAATAAAAGCCTCTTTTTACACAGAGAATAAGAGCGCTATTAAACAAACGCTTAACAAATAAACATGGTAGCTTTTAGAAATAACGAATTTAATTTTAATGATCAACCTACGAGGTTGAACACATGAGAAATGATTAATTTGAATGAATTGCATTAAAACTCCGAAGCAGCGAAGTCGCGGAAGATGAACCGCATTATATCGAGGGACAACTGTATTTGTATTTGGTGGTGTATTTTTCTGTAATGTCTTCAGCAACAACGGTCTGAGTTTTATTAAAGCTATAATCTCTACGGTAGATTCAAGATTCAAGATACTTTATTATCATTATGTAAACATAATAAAATTGTGTGAAAGCCCACGGCTTAAGGCACTTGTCGGAACATAACGAAAAACAAAATCTCTCTTAAAGCAACAATATATATACACGAGAGAATGAGAATCGGCAAACAATAGTGCAAATCAGCAACAGCAGCACAGTGGGACAGGCACAGAGCGTCCCCAGTGGGACAGGCACAGAGCGTCCCCAGCGGGACAGGCACAGAGCGTCCCCAGCGGGACAGGCACAGAGCGTCCCCAGTGGGACAGGCACAGAGCGTCCACAGCGGGACAGGCACAGAGCGTCCCCAGCGGGACAGGCACAGAGCATCCACAGCAGGACAGGCACAGAACGTCCCCAGCGGGACAGGCACAGAGCGTCCCCAGCGGGACAGGCACAGAGCGTCCCCAGCGGGACAGGCACAGAGCGTCCCCAGCGGGACAGGCACAGAACGTCCCCAGCGGGACAGGCACAGAGCGTCCCCAGCGGGACAGGCACAGAGCGTCCATTCCGAGTCCCAGATCGCTACGAGGGAACGGCTGCTTTCACAGCTCGGGGGAAGAAGCTGTTCCTGAGCCTCGCTGTGCTGCTTCTTATTGTCCTGAACTGCTTCCCTGATGGGGGCGGGACAAACGGTTTGTGGCCCGGGTGGGTGGGGTCTGAGGCGATGCGTCTGGCCCTCCTCTGGACTCTGGAGGTGTAAACAGAGTCCAGATCAGGCAGACGGTGCCCCACAATCCCCTGAGTAGACGGAGTAAACAATTGAACATCAACACACAGCTGGGTTACAAATTTCACTTTATACACATAAATGAGACTGGGAGTAGGACTAGGCTGCGTCGTCTCTCAAGGTATCACATCCTAATAGTTTTTTTTTTTAAACCTGTTTTTAGCATTTCACAATATATTTTGGTATATATTGAAATCGTTGTCTCCTCTACCAGAGGCCTGGGAGCGACAGGGTTCTGCGTAGGATCTTAGCTGTCCTTAGGACTGCGTGCTTCTGCATGGAGATGTTTGTCCACCACCAGCACTCTGTCAGGCTGGTTGGATGTCACCAGTTTATCTGTCTGGATCAGGAAGACGTCCCACATCTTGACTCTGGGGTCTCCAGTCCGTACTCGGTACAGATGTTCCTGTACACTAGGCCCTCTACCTCTACCATGCCTTGCCTGCCAGCATCTTGCACCCTGCTGTGATGTGATGTGCTGCACCGTCTCGGGGGCTTCTTTGCACAACCTGCACCGGGGGTCCTGTCTGGTGTGGTCGACCCCACCCTCTATTGATCTTGTAATTTATTGTCATTCATTGTCATTTTGCATCGGTGTAAAATCATTTTAAATTTGTTAGTTTGCATCGGTGGTGTAAAATCATTTTATCTTTCTAATGTTACTTTGCATCAATTGAGTAATTTAATATTAGTTTTATTTGTATTTGTATTGTTAAATGTTGATGATTTATGTACGAAGGACTTTCAACGGAAACAAGACCGCAAGGGCTTTTTAGAAATGCTCCTCTTAGACAGGATGTGTGACTGTACTTGTACTGTAATACATGCTACTGTGTGACTGTACTTGTACTGTAATACACGCTACTGTTTGACTGTACTTGTACTGTAATACATGCTACTGTGTGACTGTACTTGTACTGTAATACATGCTACTGTGTGACTGTACTTGTACTGTAATACATGCTACTGTGTGACTGTACTTGTACTGTAATACATGCTACTGTGTGACTGTACTTGTACTGTAGTACATGCTACTGTTTGACTGTACTTGTACTGTAATACATGCTACTGTGTGACTGTACTTGTACTCTAATACATGCTACTGTGTGACTGTACTTGTACTGTAATACATGCTACTGTGTGACTGTACTTGTACTGTAATACATGCTACTGTGTGACTGTACTTGTACTGAAATACACGCTACTGTTTGACTGTACTTGTACTGTAATACACGCTACTGTTTGACTGTACTTGTACTCTAACACTCTATCTAATAAATATATTCATCATATTCATCTTTAGTTCCTGTTCTTGTGCTACCATAATTATTACCTCCATGTCTTTCAGTCATGCCTCTTCCAGCCACTGGTATGTTGTTCCTATGTCGACTACCGCTTCAGTTTGTCGGTAATACATGCCATGCAGGGGCGTGTCCTTCCATGATAGCTCATCTGGCTCCTCCTCCTTACTGGGCTTCTGTTGCCTGAGGCATTCACTTAGCAGTTCATCACTGGGGGCCATTTTCTTGATCTCCTCTTGTAGGGATGTAGTTTCCTCCTGGATAGTGGCCTTGATGCTCACTAGTCTTTAGCCCCTTTCCTTCCCCTTTGTCTACAGCCTCAGGATGCAGGACTTACGGTGAAACTCTCCATGCAATTTAAGGAGCTTTCTTGTCTTATCAGTAGCTTGTATCTCTTCCAGTGGTGAAGATATTACGCCAGCGGGGTATCTGATTACTGGTAGGGCACAGCTGGTAATGGCCTGGATCTTATTCTTGCCTTTCACCCGACTCTGGGGGACCTGCCTCGCCCTCTGTAGGCATTTGGTTGACCTCCTAGCTGCCTCCTCATAGTGTGGGATCCCCAGGTATTTGTAGTTGTTCATCTCTTAAACTCATCGAACCTGCCTCTAAAGGAAGACTTTGAGTGAACAGTGAAGTAGGACATTAATTATAGACAGGCGGTCACATTAAAGTGAATGTCTCTCTCTGATGCACACTAACTGCACCAAAACAAATCCCAGTGACTCATATGGCAATACAGTACTGAACTGAATTGAAATGGCTCCTCTAGTTATAGGTAGTCAAAAATGATGCCCATTGAATAGTGGCCATAACATGAAATAAGACACTTCAGAACACTTCTGGCACAACCGAAACAAATATGTACAACTTTGTGAACATATTTTGTTACTATGGACTATTGTGAATTTTATCAATAACTTTTAACATCTCTTTCTCTCTCACACACACACACACACTTTGACTGACAAAAATAGTCACAAATGCGCAGAAACAGTTACTGCATTGCATAACAGATCTGTCTTTGCATTTGCAGGTAAAGGAAAGACTCCTCTGCGGCGGAGCAACAATTTTACGGCATCAGTTGTGGTCCGTGCAGATGGAAAAAAAGAGATGTCAGAAAGTAGCTGTGATAAGAGCTGTCAGGTGAGCAGTGAACAGATCAAAGCAGACATGAAGGCTGCTGCTGAGAACAGCAAGAGGAGTAACAGTAAAATAGTCGATCTTGGGGCTGAGCCCACTACAAGGCACGGACCTGACGGTGGGAGTGTAGGGGCAGCTTCAAGGAGTGAAGTGAAACTGTCAAGAGAATCTATTGGCAGGGTTGGACCTGCCCTACCCATATCCAGGCAGGGATATGGGAGCATGGTGGTAGGGACCGCCTACACAACCAAAACCACCTCTACCGCTACGAGAACCGACAAAACTAGTGACTGCAAAGACAGACCCTTTGACACCCCTGATGGTGTGGGCAGTGTGGATGTCACAGGTACTTCCATCGATGGATCTAGGAGACCAGCACTGGCAGTTAAGAGACAAACCCCCCCTGCTGGATCTGTCTCTGGTGTTGGTTCAGGTTCCCAGCAGGATCACACAAGCGAGAAAGACTTTGTTCCTAGACGACCTTTGACCAGATCTTGTACTCGTATGTCTTCCGTGTCCCTGATGCCTGAGACAGGTAAGGTTATAGTTACAAACACACAACTAATGCTCAACTTATGTTTAGAAGCTCAGAATTAGACTTCACAACTGGCATGCCTCTCAGTTAATAATTTGGCAATGTATATATTATGGTACAGAAAATTGTGTTATAAAATGACACTACAGTAACACCATGATCTTGAATGATGCTTCATTGACTGAATTTTTTACTTGTGTTAAGCATACAATCAAAAACCCTCCTGGTTTCATGACCTAAACCAAATAGTGAGTCGGCCATCTTGGACAGTGCCTCCAAGATGAAGACAAGTTATCAAAGTCTTCTGCATCACTGTAAAGTATCCCCCCCACTGTGCACTGGATTTTAACAAACTTCTCTACTCTGGGTTTAAGTCTACAGGCTTAATATTTGGTAGATAAAATGTAAATATAGCAGCTATGAAAAGTTGTCAAATAATTGTTGGATACCTAAAAAGGATTGGCATGGGTGTCTTGGCAAATTTCTTTCATTCACCATCAGCAGAAGTTGTTATATTTCCACTGTTTGTTTCAATGTTCACTATGGTTAGCTGGAATTGAGTCAAAATAGCTTTAAGACCTTGATGATAACCCGTGTGTTACCCTTACAAAAAGTTGCCATGTTTATTTTCTAGAAAGAGTCCAAGTCCAACGAAAAGTCATGGTGGTGGGGGCATCTTTCATGGTAAATTGACAGCTGATATTTTATTCTTTGAAACTCACAACAGTTTCTTGGCATATCAGATGGCCATTGATGATATTCTTTCTGTATTTTCTTTGTTCTGCTCATTTTTACGGAAGGGCTCAAAGGGCAATACGCCTCATGCCAACGAAGGTCAATGTGTCTGGAGTGCACCGCCTTTTGTGGAATTGCAGGGAAAAGGCAGTATGAATGAGGTTTAATAATGATGTAATAAATTATCATTTGGACAAGTTTGGCGGGCTGGATTAAAAAAGCCTAATGGGCTGGTTATGGCCCGTAGGCCAGGCATGGGCAAACCCAGGCCCGGGGGCCATATGCGGCCCGTTGGTCTTTTTAATGCGGCCCGCCAAATTTATCCAAATTATATCATTAAATAAAATTGTATTATAATTAAACCTCATTCATTTGACCTTTTCTCTGTAATGCTGCCTGTGAAATGCCAAATCCTTTAATGCAATAGCTTTCATGTGTCATTTATATTAGCTCACAGAAACGCTCCATCCATCTGTTCTTGGTCCGGCCCCTCTGTCAAATTTTTAGAACCTATTGTGGCCCGCGAATCAAAAGGTTTGCCCACCCCTGCTGTAGGACCTAGTTTGGCCATTCCTAGACTGGCGTGTAAAAACGTTTCCCCCTTGGTGCTTAATATAGTATAATATAATCTGAAAAAACTGCATACATTCATTTAAATTAAAATCTATACCAAAATGTATTTAAATTGGCTGTATTAATCAGCAATTAATATACCTCAATCAACAAACTGTTGATCCAAGTACCAACTCAAAATTGCTGTTTAGGGACATAAGCGTGTGAATGAACGTGTGAGTGAATTGAAGACGAAGGCTACGTTCACACCGCAGTGCTTAATGCCCAATTTGGATTATTTTGTCAAATCCTAATTATATTTTTTTTGTAAGTTCTTAACATTTACAATTAAATGTGACTTGTGTGCGAGTTCCTGTGTGAACTTCATACGACCAAAAAGTGTCACGCATGTGCAGAAGAGGACATAACGACGTCGCACGCTCGGTGTCTGCGGACGCAAATATGGATGGTAACAGTTCAACCTGCTGTCCAACCAGAGCCAGCACATTTATAACTTAACTCTTTGAGTGCCATTGACGTCTAAGGACGTTTTTTGAAACCCAAACATTTACTGCCAACCCTGACATTGAAATCTGCCTCTCTCCAATGGACAATAACTTCAGAACGCAAAATGGTAGGAACACACTTATTTTTTTCTGGTGAAAGAAGAGACTTTAATCTTTCATTGGCTGTGGGTGTGTGCATAGTGTAGCGAGATAACTCTTGAAATGAAATGTTGGTGATGATCCAGAAGAGATCCTGAATTCTGGATCAGTTTGACATTTTCATTAACATTGCAGTCAATGGAACTTCAAAATTTATTCCTCAATATCTTGGTTGGTTATTGACCGATATTTGTGTAATTTGACAGTCATGGAGGCTGGGGACCTTTATCTCACCACCGAATTTTGTCTGGATCGGATCCAGAATGATGCTCAGAAAAAAATATTTAATTTTAACATTGAAAACCACATTTACGGATTCAAAAATCAGTTAAATACACATTGACGCCGATTCACTTTTGCTTTTCATGGTTGATGTATAAAGACACCAAGAACAATTTATAACCCATCGGCTGAATGCCAGGCTTGTCTCCCAAAGTGTGGTCCAGCTCTTTGTGAAATGGAAATGTAACGCTTCGCTAGTCTTTAGCCTCCTTATATTTGGCTCGGAGACTCTCTTTTTCTTTGGCATTGGAGCCAGGACCGTTTATAAACACACACGGTCATTCCTTTGGAAATGTTTTCAAACCCAGCCCGGTTCCGATCAGACCACTTGAGTTTGGCCTGAATAGTACTGGCTGCATTATCCTCCACCATGTTTATCGTTTCACACCTACTCCCGCTTACTTGAACGCACAATAGTGACGTGTATCAATGACGTGTATGTCGGATAAATGCAACCTGGCCGTTCTGATAGGAGTCGCATGGCAAAGTCCGGATACAGGTTACGTAGGGGAGAAAATTTAATTTGGGTCACTTTAGCCTGCTGTCTGAACGAGGAAGAGGAAGGGGGAGATCACTCTGCCCTTTGTTCTGATGCAATTCCTTGAATTGCCGGATCTGACGAGGTGTTTCTTTCTGTTGTGGGTTATGTTTAAACTGCACCTGATCCTCAGTGAAATGGTTTTGTGATTGATGGAGACACCAATAGTTTGCTTCTGTAGAACCGCACCAGAGTCAGAAAAGGACACCCTGGAGTTTTCAGTGGGTCTCCTCCAATGGAAGGTGAGGGTCTGACCCATGTGTGACTGTAGCATCGTCACCTTGGATAATGGGTCTTGTATGTACTTCCATTGTTTGGAAGATTCTGGCCTAAATTGTCTTTTACATTTACATGAGGTTCTGCTAAAGGAACCTTGGCTTTTTGTTTTGTGTAATACTTGGATCATGCAGCCCAACATTCCCATTTTAGTCTGAAGTTTGGGCAATCGGCGAGTTTTCAAAGCAATGTTTAAGGGCTAAACACTTCTGTCTATTGCATTAAGTGTGTCCTGAATCTTGCATGATCCTTGTTTTCCTTACAAGGTTTGAGGCATTTCACAGTGTTACTCTGCTTAACACAGTGTTATCTTCTTAACACATACCTGAACGTTAAATAAACCCAACGATATGAAATTCCACATGACAAAATGTGACTGAGGTCGGAAAGGAAGAAAATTCAAAGGCTTACCCCTGGAAAGGTTTGGGGTTAGCCTGTGGAATGGGTGAAATATGGTTGAACAAAATTAACTACAAAAATATCCTTCTTGAGCGTTCACGCTCGCACTCGTAGAAACACTCTGCCCAAAGATTCTCCAGCGGCCACGATAAACTCAGTGGTAGTCAGTCCACATTGAGGTTTTTCCAGAAAGTCCCCTTGCTCATATATAACTAATAAACAACAATTTAGAATAGAATAGAATAGAAAGCCTTTATTGTCCTTGCATAGTGGCTACACAATGATATTAGGAGCGCTGCTCCGTCTGGTGCTTAATGACAACATGAAATTTAGTAATAACAGAAAATTCAGGTAATAGGACAATAAACAATTGGATTCACGACATGATAAGGCTGCAATCAGTCTTACACAGAGATTTATGGTGAAATTTGTCAATCCATCCGCTCTCTGTGTTTTACTTTTCAGGGACTCCATCTTCATAAACTCCTCCATTATCTCAAAACTGTCATTAATCCCTGGTAAAAATCAGGAGCTGAGCAGTGCCTTTCATGTTGTTACTTTAATCCAGTGCTCGTGAATATAACTTCAAGGATTCTGCCTTTTTGTTTAACTCACTGGCTTCATTCTATAATGTGTTATGAACTGAATTTCTTTTTCTACTTTTGCATTTGCTCTCCAGACACACGAGACCTTACGTACTTACGACTTTCTTTTATGCATGTATTGTATATATGCCCCAAAACTTGATAGAAAGCCGGCCCTCGGGAGCGTGAAAGCCTGATGCTTCCACTTCTTTTCTTGGCTTCATAGTTCTAGTCTAGGATTTCCTAAAGATTCCTGCCGCAAGATGATCGTCCATTGTAGCAGACAAATAAGACTGATTCTGGACTTGATGATGCCAATTGATGTTTGTCACTCTTGTTTTTGCATCGAGGTTCTGAAGGTGGGCTAATTATGCTCAAATCCATTATTCATACCCCTGACAATTGTCCTTTTTTGATAGCGCCCATTGTTGTCACTTCATGTAAATGTGCTAATCTTTGTCCTATAGTTATTTCAACAGCCAATAGAATAAGTACAACAATTTGTTGACAGTGTTATAAGCACTGATACAAATATAATATTTCCAGAAAAGTATAAATTGAGGCCAATGAGAAGAAGGAGCACCGTGTGGAACGATGTCGACAGCGTGTGCACGCCCACAGTGAAGGAAAGGGTTATACGGCCATTTCAAAGCAGTATTACGTCTCTGTGGCTTTGTCAAGCCTAAAACCTGTTAAAATACCTCAGTGGGTGTGGTAGGAAACATGAGGTGTCCCCAAAACACGTCAGGAATATCTGCTGAGAGAACAACGTCCCCCCGGACCACAATCAAGGCCTTAATTTAAACGCTTGACAGGGCAATGACGAAGGTGTCAGGTGTTTCTAGCACCATTAAGCATGGTGGTAGAAACATAACGCCGCGGGGAAGCATTTCTTCCATTGGCACAGGGAAGTCCGTCAAGGTCCGAGGAATCAAGAGGAACTCCAGCTTGGCCACAACTGGAGGTATCAATGGGACCATGATCTGAAGCATACCACCATGGTATGAAGACCTCGTTCAAGAAAAATGGGTCTCATTCATTAATAAATGTGTGGAAAATGTTCTTAGTCTGTTCAGTGAATATGCAAAATCACTGTTGGATTCATGACGTACGCACCAGCTAATATTCCTTCTCACCCTTTTACGGATGTTACTGAATCAGAATCATTCTAAATTGACAGGCTCGTACCCACAATCTGAAATCTGCATGAACCACACCCACATTTCTCTATAAAGGGCCATCCGTTTGATACATCGAAACAAGATCGGCAAAGAGGTGTGACATTGTGCCCCAAAAATCAAAAGAAGAAATTTCACAATAACAGAAATTGAAGTCGTCATTTCAGAGGTGGAGGCAACGAAGCCCGTACTTTTTCAAAGCGTTTGCACTGGAGTCAACAAAAAAGACACCTGGGCTTCCATCATAAAGTGTGTCAGTGAAGTGGCTCTTGAGGATGTCATGCCATCAATGGCTTTGTTCCTATTGCCATCGCCAGCGACACATCCCACTCCTCAGGCTTCCTTTCAGGACGTAAAGTTTTAGCACAGAAGTGGCATACACAGTGTAACTCGGAATGGGGAAGCAGCTAGCTCTAACAAAGGAGCGGCTGAACTATATAAGGCAGAACGTTTTCTCCCCGAACACATTTTAATTGTAACGAAACGTGGTTATTTTGGAAACTGATGCCCAGCAAGACGTACATCACCAAGGAAGAAAAAGCATTACCTGGGAACAAGCCGAGCTTTTTCCCGCCCATCGGATGCTCATCGTTTCTGACGCATGATGATTGGATGATCTGTCTGAGCCGGAATTCCTTTTTGATAGACAGTGAAATAAGTGAATCAGCGATTTTGACGCATTGTCCAAGCGTTTCATTCCGTTGTTCTGAACTGATCCGGAGACTTTACGGATCCCCAGCAACTTTGTGTTTGTTAAAAACGACTAGCGTTGTGTAACATTTATGATGTAGGCCAGAACTAAATGAGCAGCAGGCGTCTGGCACGCTACAACACAACACAACACAAACCTGCATCATGGACTGATTGGCCCCCTCCCATCATGAAGGACTCCACCCACCCTGCATATGGACTGTTTCCCCTCCTCCCATCTGGAAGAAGGTTGCACAGCATCAGGGCCAGAACCACCAGGTTCAGGAACAGCTTCTTCCCTGATGCTGTGAGAGTTATGAACAGTGGATAACTCTGAGGTGGACTATCCAGGTTATAAATGGGACTCAACTTATACCATTGGATGCTGCTACTCGTGGATCTGTGCAATTAACGTGTATATATTTTAAGAAATATTTTGCGTTGAATGAATGTGTTTCTGTTTTAATGACTGTTTGTTATACGCCTTGAGCTGGGACCTGAGTGCAATTTTTGTTCCTTTCATGCGAGTGTTGGAGTGACAATAAGATTCTTGATTCTTGACTTCCCGTTCTACTTTGTCCAATTGACAAATGCCCCTTTCAACCACGTGATGTTGCTCAGAAAGTTCGTTTTGCATTAGAAATCGCAGTGTGAAAGCAGACCTTTCAACAAATTATAAATGCAACAATGTTGCGACTTTCAGCTCCTCGTCAACATTTTGACCCCTGTTGACCGGGGTCAACAGGGGTTCTGATGGCCTCCGTGGTCTGTGCTCACAGAACCATATTGGTTTGTTGAGTCATGAGCTAAACTGTAATCTAAGATTCAGTTATACTCAGTGGCAACTCCAAAGTCCAACCCCTCTCAAGAAGAGAGGTTCCGGAGAGTCCTTGCTGTGTGTCGAGGTGAGGCCAACTATATCCAGTTGGAACTTCTCAACCTCACACACCAGCTCAGGCGCCTTCCCCGCCAGAGAGGTGATGTTCAGACTGATGGCCGGTAAGAGCGGTCACACTGCAGGTGAGCTCCTGGCGAGCTCCTGCATTCCACCTCGATCACTGCTCTACAAGAGAAAACCATCCTAAAAATATTTAACTATTTTGTGCTGATCTATGCTGCAAGTTTACAGGGATTAATTTTCATTGAGTCCCAGGAAGTACATTTACCGAGGATATCAGGAAAAAATGGACCTATTCCGTGCGCCGCTACTTCAGCGAGTTTTAAAACTCTGGGCGAGTTGAAGCGGTTTCACTCCAGGAGCAGAAACACGCACCATCTGGACGGCAGGACAGTAAGGAAAATCATTTGTTTGAGTTTACTTCTGTCTGGAAATATACACCCAAACCCGGGACCTGGAGACGCGAATTCTACTTTTGCGGAGATTCTGGTCAACTCGGCCTTCGTCGCCACTCACAACATCTGGAGCAGCAGCACGTGGAGCACACGCACAGAGGACATCACGCCCAACCTCCCGCAGACAACCCAGCCAAACACCGCATCGCCCACCGCCATACCCCCCCCAGCAGCAAGCCGGAGAACGAGCAGCGCAGGCGTTCTCCCTGTTTTCACTTCCGGCATATCGCTCCGAGGAGGAACACAGCCGAGGCGCGACGGCACATCACGGAATTCCCCCGGTGCAGATACGGTTGACAGTGGGGGCTTCCCTCCGCAGCCTGGTAACGCAGGCGAGGTCACGTCGAGCAGAGGCCTCGGAAACGTGGATTATTACTCAGGAGCTTTTCATCACGACGCAACGCCTGAGAGCGACCGGAGGCACCTCTGATGGTACGTCTCAAGTGCCTTTAAGTGCCTGCTGTACGTAGTCCAGGCTTCTGATCCATACAGGAGGGTGGGAAGTACCACGGCTTTGTAGACCAAGATCTGGTCTTTGCTTGGAGGTCGCGGTTCTCAAAGACTCTCTTTCTTAGCTTTGAGAAAGCTCCACTGGCACAACTGAGGCGATGGTGTACCCCGTCATCAATGACAGCCTTTGAAGATAAAAGGCTGCCAAGGTATGGGAAGTGGTCCACATGTTCCAGTCTGATGTTGTCAATGGAGATGTTTGGGGGTAGGACAGGCATACTGCCGTCTGGTTGTGGTTGGTGGAGAATTTGTGTCTTTTTTATGTTGATGGCTAGACCAAGCTGTTTGTATGCCTTCGCAAAGGCAGAGAGCATGCACTGTAGGTCCTCTTCTGAGAGGGCTACGAGGGCGTTGTCGTCCGCATATTGCAGCTCCATGATGAACGTGGTGGTGGTTCGACCTTTAGCCCTGAATCGGTTGATGTTGAGGAGTTGACCGTCGGTTCTATACATAATTTCGACTCCCCGAGGCAGATGCTTGCTTATGTTATGGAGTATAGCAGCAACAAAGATGGAGAATAATGTTGGAGCGATGACACAGCCCTGTTTGACTCCAGTGTCAACCCGGAAGGGTTCCGACTCGTCTCCACCGCCACTGAGTACCGTGGCTGACATATTGTCGTGCAGCAGTCTCAGTACCCGGATGTATTTGTCAGGGCAGCCAATCTTTGCCAGAACCAGCCAAAGGGCCTGACGGTTTACCGAGTCAAAGGCTTTGGTGAGGTCTATGAAGGCCATGTATAGTGGTTGATTTTGTTCCCGGCATTTTTCTCGCAGTCGTCGAGCGATGAAAATCATGTCTGTGGTTCCTCTGCTTGGGCGAAATCCACTTTGAGACTCAGGAAGGATGCTTTCTGACAGGGGGGTGAGTCTGTCGGCCAAGACCCGAGCAAGGGCTTTCCCTATGGTGGACAGGAGAGAAATGCCACGGTAATTCCCGCAGTCTGCCTTGTCTCCCTTCTTGAATATGGAGACAATTAAGGCATCCCTAAGCTGGGCAGGGATTTTCTCCTCTTGCCATATGTTGAGAAGCAGGGCATGGACGTTTTTAAGAAGATCGGGCCCGCCTTTCTTCAGGACTTCTGCTGGGATGCCCTCTGGCCCAGCAGCCTTGTTGTTCCTCATCTTCCTGATAGCATTCTGCTATGGGCTGTTGAGGGAGTTTGTTAAGGGCCTCCATCTCAGGAATCGTGTCCCTGTTTAAGAGATCCCCATAATGCTCTTTCCACCTCTTAGAAATTGCCTCCTTGTCCTTCAGCAGCATAAGCCCATCTTTGGAGCGAAGGGGGGTCAGGCAGCGGTAGCTGGGGCCATATACCGCTCGCGTGGCATCGAAGAAACCTCTCGAATCTCCAGAGCCTTCGTTGTCCACCACTGGTTCTTCAGTTTCCTGACTAGCTTTTGGGCAGATGCCTTCGCTTTAGCATGGGCTGCTCTTTTAACCTTGCAGTGGATGTTATTCTGCCAGGTTATGAACATTTGCCGCTTGATGTCGGATACTGTTTGGGCAAGGCAGCGCCAAGAGCATCCTGCAGCCGTTGTCGGTAGGCGGTGTCATCCAGCCGCTCGAGGTTAAGCTTCGGCCGGCTCTGCCTTTTCTGCACCCTCCTTTTCCGCATTAAGCGGATAGACATGATGGAGCGAATAAGGCGGTGGTCAGTCCAGCAGTCGTCTGCACCGGTCATTGCTCTGGTGTTGATGACATCACGGCGGTCTTTGGAGCGGACAATGAGAGAGTCGATCAGATGCCACAGTTTGGAGCGAGGATGCATCCATGATGTTTTGAACTTGAAAGTGTGTTGGTGATGACCAGGTTGTGCTCTGAGCACTTGGTTAGCAGTAGTAAGCCGTTGGAGTTGGTGTTTCCAACCCCTTTTCTCCCCAGCGTACCCCTCCATAGATGGTGGTTTCGACCCACTCTGGCGTTAAAATCTCCAAGCAGGATTAACTTGTCCTCCTTGGGCACTTCTGATAGGATTTTGTCCAGGTCAGCGCAGAAGGCCTCCTTTACTTCGTCCTGTGCATCAAGCGTTGGGGCGTAGGCACTAATAACAGTGGTCATCTGACTGCTTGCAAGCATCAGACGTCCGGTCATCAGGCGCTCGCTGATGCCCACAGGGAGTTCATGGAGGTGGTTGATGAGGCAGTTCTTGATAGCAAAACCCGCCCCATGGATTCGTGGCTCATTAGCAGGCTTTCCTCTCCAAAAGAAAGTGCATCCGCCAGTCGGGTCTCGGAAAGTGCTGAAATGTCGATCTGGAACTTCCTTAGCTCTCTGGAGATGATGGCAGTTTGCCTTTCAGGTCGATCACTGGCTTGGTTATTGTCCATAAGCGTCTACACATTCCAGGTTGGCTATTCCCTTTGTTTACGAATGATACTGCCACCCCAGCACCCCCCTCCTCCCCACCCACCACTCCCTACCCCATTCACCGGCCCCATTAATCGGAGAACCTGTGGACAATAACCCCCCCTCCTCCCCCCAGCGTCCCCCCAGAGACAGTGAATAACAAAGGGTTCTACTCCATGGAAGATATGAATAACATTTTTTCGGGGAGAGGTCTTCACATTATTCATCTCGACGTGAACAGCTTGACATGCAAGTCCAAGATGTCCGAGTCGATGTTTGGCAAGGGTAAGCACCACCCCTAGAACCATCATAGAGCTAATCCTGACATCGGTCAAATCTAGAATCAAAAACAGTGGTGCCATCGAGTGCAGTCTAAGTGATCACAAAATGATCTTCTGCACTCGAAAAATTCATAGACCTGCAGCTCATTGATCCACAATCAACTGCAGAACCATGAAGCATTACTCCCCAGTTCTGGAGGAAACTGATTGGTCGGATGCGTTAAACTCCGCCTCTGTCGAGGGGACCTGGTCTTCCTTTAAATCTGCATTTCTGTCTGTAATTGATAAGATAGCACCCATAACAGCTGTTCGGGTCAGAACCCGTACAGAACCTTGGATGAAGGGGGAAATATTGAACTGTTACTGTTCCTCCTATACATTAACGACATGAGTGCTGCCTGTAACTGCAAATTGTTCCTGTTTGCTGATGACTCAGCACTCCTGATTTCGGGAGAGGACAAAGTGCAGGTTGAGGAGGCTCTCCGCTCTGAGGTCACCAGAATCCGTAGCTTACGGATAACAAACTGTCACTACATCTTGGTAAAACCGAATCTATTCTTTTTGGGTCTAAACACTCTCTACGTGAGATAAATGTTAATGATTTCAAGGTCACAGTCGATAATACAGTAATCTCCAGCAAAGAAGAGATTACCTATTTGGGCTGTGTTCTTGACAAATACCTGTCTGGTGATAGTATGGCAACTAAGGTGATCAAAAAAGTCAATCAGAGAACAAGATTTTTGGGCAGAATGTCTGCTTTTGTAAACAAAAGTGCTCTCCGGACGCTTGCTGGAGCCTCGTTCAGCCCCTCTTTGACTATGCTAGCACCTCCTGGTATTCAAACATCAAAATGTCCCTGAAAACCAGGCTCCAAACCTCCCAAAACAAACTCATTCGGCTACTCCTCAATCTGGGGCCCATGACCCACCTTCTTCCTGGACATTTTGCTAGCCTAAAATGGCTCAGGGTAGAAGACAGGGTTAAACAACTCAAAATGGGATTGGCATTTAAAATAGTCAATGCAGCTCTGCCCTCAGTCCCCTCAATCCCTGCATACCTGAATAAACACCTCCACAGATTTAGTGACACCCACAGCCACAACACTAGAGGGAGCTCAAACAACAACCTGATTACCCCCTCCTACAGGACTAACATGGGTAAATCATCTTTTTACAATACTGCCCCCTAAGGGTGGAACTGTTTGACTCCTGCCCTCAAAACATGCACCTCTTTGGCCTCCTTCAAAAAGGCCCTAAAAATACACCTTTCAGGGGGACAGAAACGGAGATAGTCATCACGACTCTCTCCGGATCAAACCCCCCCCCCCCCCCCTTTTTGTTTTGTACACCTACGTTGTACATATTACGTGTCTTTGAAATTTATTGTTATTTTTCAACCGTGGTGTAATTTATTGTTATTTTGCATCAAGTTAGTAATTAGTAAAACAAGACCGAAAGGGCTTTTTTTAAATGCTCCTCTTAGACTTGTACTTGTACTGTAATACATGCTACTGTGTGACTGTACTTGTACCCTAACATTCCATCTAATAAATATATTCATCATCACTCCTCAGGCAATCAGACTGTACAATGCCTCACTCAGGGAGGCAAAGGACGGGAAAGAGCAGTAGCCTGTAGATACTTTTATAGTACATACTTGTTTCATATTTGTCAGGGTTGAGCAGACCAGAACTGTTCAGTTCTCAGATACTCAGGCAGTGTGTTTGTTGATTCCAGAAATGGCACAAGACAAAGATTTCAGCAAGTTACAAGGCTTATTGAACAGACAGAAATAAATTATATATAAAATCTGCAGAAGGTTTGTTCAATGGCATCGGATCTTACCAAGAGAAAGTCCAATCATCGAAGACCCAAGAGTAATTTATGCTACAGATGCAGATACAATGCTTAGTTTAGATTTGTTTGAGTTTTTGGCTGATGGTTAAATATGAGCACTGAATATATCCTAGTATGGCTTCGTTCAAATTAATATTTTTACTGATATTGTTTTAAAGACCTTTCAAGAGCCAGGCCTCGTGTAGGAATGAGGAGGAAGCGAATGACTGATAAATCCACCAGCACCTCAGACCCAGTCACTGAGGATGACCACGTACAGGTATGGCTTCATGTTTTCATTCATCAGCATTGACCAAGTAGGAGAGATGCTAATGTCCACCTGTAGTCCCTGCACAGATCCATAGGTGACTGACCACGCCCCATATACTGCAACGCAGATCGACAATTTCACTTCAAACATTCACGCCGCTACAAGAATGATTCTACGGCCATCCCCATTTAAGGCGAGCAGATGTTCAAAGGATGCTCACTTCTCCATCACACAGTTTTTAATAACGGGTTTTTCCCCGTGATTTACTTGTTACTTGCTTTTCTAGTTGGTATTGTTTAGTTGGGTGCAAAGAGATCTTTTGAACCTTTGACATGCTATGATCTCTGTTCCACCGACTTAGAGGTCGGGATGCTGCCTTCTCCTCTAGAGGTATATCGAGGGAATCAATTTATTCTTTCTGTTCATAAAGTAACACATTTCCTCAGAGGAGGTCAGAGATGCCATGATTGATAAAAAAAAAAGATATTGGCATAAAGCATAACATTTTCAAAGTTCAAAATGGTATATTTAGCAAGGATGAACAACGGTCATACTGTCTCGGTTTTCATCATTGATCTTGAGTGCATACACTCCCGCCCCAATTAGCAGATTCCCCACCACCAATAAGCCAAACACCCTCAATGTTCTCTACAGATGGTACCGTGAGACCGACCACACTGCCATGGGGGCCCCGTCCCCTCTGGACAGGTCGTTGGATTAAAAAATGTGATCAATCGCATTAAGAGACCAATTAATCAATTCCATGATTTAGTTGACCAGAGCTCAGCACGCAGTGGGCCCAAGAAAAGGTCAGCAGACGGGTCGAGACAGAGAATGCAGATTGGGGGGGGGGGATTTGTGTTCTTGATGGCATCCTTCTGTTTTATGATTGTACTTATTGTACTCTGCTTGTACTGGCGTGCCAAATCCCTTACGCCAGACACCACGGTCATGTTGATCGATAATTGCATCTTCATCTCCATCGTCATCATCGTCTTTTCTTCACTGCCGTCCTCACCTATCCCTTTCTTTGGACCCATCACTGATCAGGAATACTCACAGGTACAGCCAGAATCAGGTCAATACTGGAAACGGAACACGGGAGACATGCAGGGAGGACGGAAGGTGGAGAACACAAGAACTGAATGAGTGAAGTGCGCTCGGAGCGCTCGAACGTTTAGCGTGAACATCTGGAATTTGCTCACGTGCGTATGCTCGAGTCTCAAAGCAAAATATTGCTCGTGTGACGGTCGTCTCTCTGCCTCTGCGTTGCGTGTTGGGTAACATATGAAGGTCCACACGCGGCTGGTTCTGTCGTCTTTTTACTGGATTTATACAAAAAAACGTACATCAGCACATCTCAGCATCATGGCTGCTCCTCCCAGCGTGTTCAAACGAAGTCCTGGGGGAGGGGAACCAGGGGAACCAGGAAGCAGGGCAAAACCGCAGGACGGAGAGCCAGGAAGGACAAAATACTCCAAATCAACACCCCGAGATGTACATTAAAACAAATGAAATTAAAAACGTGCGTAATTATAAAAAGGAAAACAAGACAAATACATTAATAAAAAATAAATAAATCCCCTTTATGCAGGATTTAACTGCATCCATATCTACTCCGTCACACTCGCAGGTTTGCTCGTGTCTCGGAACACTCGTATGTCGAGGTATTACTGGACTTGGATATTTAAATTGTTTACCTCTATATCTATTTACTTTTAATTGTATGTCACAATTGCTCTGAGATTTGCAAAAGTGTTCTCACTATTTTTCCCACAATGTACCGTTTCATTTTGCTTCCTTAATTAAAACAGAAAGTGTCCTTTGCTTTCCTCATTGATGACGTTACTGTATTTCTTCATTGACAGTCCGGTTTTTATGAATGCTTTCAGTGCGGCATCTCTTTTCATTAAATTACAAAGTTCTCCACTAAACCAGGAAACAGACTCAAAAGCACCAAACCAGTCTATTTAGTGCTTTTGAGTCTGTTTCCTGTTTTTGTGTGTTTTATTATACGTTTTTTGAGGTTGTGGCTAAGTCGCGACATGCTTGCTCACACGATTTATTTTTGATTCCGTCATTCCAATTTCTTTGCGTTACATCACACATCTGTTTGTTTTCACTTTGAAGCTCTAGTTTTAAGACTGCTGTCTGTCGGTGTTGTTCGTGTAATCTATTTGCCTGGGAAATCTTATATATATATATATATATATATATATCCACATGTGTGTTAACCGTCTCTAAATATAAAGTTGTTATAAAGAGTTTCAGATTGATTCAGTTTTGTAGGCGAGGCTCTGATTCTCCCATTTTTGTCATTACGACAGTGGAAAAATACAGCAAATGTCGATAAGTTCTGATTATTCCATTCCAGAGGTGATGGGCAGTACACGGTTACATTTAGTGCATCATTTTTTAATGTCATTGCAAGACACAGATGCTTTTGTTTTTGCAGACGTTGTCTCTGAAGAGCAAGAACCTGGTTGGCATCACATTGACCAACTGTGGAATTACTGACCTGGTCCTCAAAGACTGCCCCAAGATGATGTTCATCCATGGTAAGAGACAAATGAGGACGCCACATATTTTTGCATTACTTAATTAACTCATTCAGTGCCAGCCATTGTCAGATCAGCCATACGCTCACTTCCAGTGGTTTTTGCTCATTTTGCCCTATATTTCAAGATCCACCGAATGTGATGTACTATGACGACTATGCACTGGGAACGTGCAGGAATGTTTTCAATGAAAAGTAGGAACCAGGCAGGTCCGGAGAATTGTCCTTCGGGCAGGAGGGGGGGCGCAGTAGGAAGGTTTCCAGAGCAGATGAGCCAATGAGGTGTGTGTGTGTGTGTGAGAGAGAGAGAGTTCATGTGTGTGGAAAGTCAGAGACATGTCCTTGGATTGTTTTGGTAGACAGATAGGACCTGGCGTCGTACAGAACTCTCTCAGAGGGAGGGGGGGGGGGGGGGACTGGAGACATAATAGATCCAATATTCAGCCGAAATGAAACTAGCTTGATCCAAATACACAACTGTTCCTCAGTTATTCCTCGATTCTTGTTCCAAGGCGAGACTTCAGTCCCTCCAAGCCAGTACTCAGTCCGGAGATCTGTGATACAGTTCTACCTGCTGGGGCAGGATGGGATCCATTTCTGCCAGTCCTCCCCGGATCGATCCCTGAGTTCTTTGCCCAGGTCCTCGATTCGGACCATCACACGGTCCCCCAGAGCACCGAAGAGCACTTTCAGATCCATGGTCAATTTATCCAGAACTTTGAAAGCCACCGTCTTGGAGACTTTCCGATACACCAGGGCAACTCCCGTCCCGATTAGCAGATGCCCCGCCCCCACCAATAAGCCAAACAGCCAAATATCTTCAGTGTCCTCTGCAGAGAGGACCGTGAGACAGACCACTCTCCATTTCTCCAGGGATTTAGGAGACCAGAGCTCAGCACGCAGCGGGTCCTGGAAAGCAGACAGACGGGACGAGACAAAGAATGCAGGGACAGAGAGAGGACAAACGTCTGCTCTCGTCGAAGACCGGAAGAAGAAGCTCATGCTCTAGCGACCTGTGTTTTAAAGGATTCTGTTCCTGTCTATGATAGAATGGAGGTTTTACATTTTTTAACATGCATTTTATATCTTCTGGATCCATGTTTGGCAGTGTGGGAGTTGGTTGTGTGAAACCCTGCGCTGGTAATCTGTTCAATCCATTCAGGAAGTTCATAAAGCCCTTAAAGCTTCAGATCAGGGGCCCCCAAACTATGGCCCGCCTCCCCGTTTGGCCCGGCCCCCTGAACAATACCATAGACAAATATAAATAAATCTCATTTTCCTTTCCATACAACACGAGTCGCCGGTGGGGGGGGGTCAATAATGGTATGGGGTGCATTCAAGAGGGGTCATTAATTCAATCTTTTATTTCCTAAAAATAATATTGATAGTGAAGAATATATTAATATTGTGAAGAAAAGCATTCTTCCTTTTGTTTGGGACAATTTTAATGACGATCACATACGACCAGAAAGTTGATGTTTCATGGTGAACCCGGAAAGGGTTATTTGGTGGCTCTCTGGAAAACAATAAATGTTTAGGCCCCCCTGCCATCGTCACACTTTCCTGTACAGGCCGTTGAGCTGACCCGCCGACGCACGCCGCTTTTGTCCTGAGTGCTTCACAAGTGTTTAGATTTGAGCTGCATTAGTAGCTCACAGTTTAGTCAAATCGTTATTTGGATTATATGGCCATCTGCAGTCAGGAGTTTTTAAGTTTCAATCCAATATGGCCGCCTTCCTGTGTGTCTGGGGGCGTGGCCATAATAATTTTTTTTTTTGCCCTGACATGACGCATGTCTGTACCGAATTTCGTGGCTGTCTGACAAAGTTGGCGTCGGACCCCTCCCCATAGGAGGGGTGTCCATCGCCATGGCAACAGTGTAAAAAATGCAGCCTGGGTGTCATTGCCTTTTCAACCGGCATGTGTGTGAGAATGTATGTGGCAAATTTGGGACGTTTCCATGCTAATATGCCATTTTCATAAGTTTGGTGATTGTTTTGTGTCACACTCATTTGATTAACATGGGGAATGCTGGCCATTGCCACGGCAACACCGTAAAAACAACGACATGGTTACGATTGAGTTTTCCGACCGGCATGCGGGTTAGATTGTATGTGGCAAATTTGGGACGTTTCCATGGTAATATGTCTTTTTAAATATAATGGGATAATATTGTGTCGTTCGTCATTGACTAACATGGGGAACTTTGGCCATTACCATAGTAACACCGTAAAAACAACAACATGGTTACGATTGGGTTTTTGATCGGGACCACATGAGGGAATTTTCTGGAACGTTTCAATAATTGCTGTCAAACTAATTTTTTAATTCCCATTACATTTTTGTTATCGTTCTCTAGGGGGCGCTGTAAGTTTCACTTTTAAAGTGTCCAGGGCAGAAGGGTCAATAAGTATTTAAAATTTTGTTTGGATTGGATTTTCGAGTATGTTCAGGGGGTCAAATCGCTGCGCTCGTCAACTCGTGTTTGTGTGTGTCTGTGTGTGTTTGTTGTTTTGTGTCGGGGGGGTGTGTGTGTGCTGTTGAGTGTCGTGTGTGTGTGTTGTTTTGTGTCGGGGGGTGTGTGTGTGCTGTTGAGTGTCGTGTGTGTGTGTTGTTTTGTGTCGGGGGGTGTGTGTGTGCTGTTGAGTGTCGTGTGTGTGTGTTGTTTAGTGTCGGGGGGGTGTGTGTGTGCTGTTGAGTGTCGTGTGTGTGTGTTGTTTTGTGTCGGGGGGGTGTGTGTGTGCTGTTGAGTGTCGTGTGTGTTTGTTGTTTTGTGTCGGGGGGGTGTGTGTGTGCTGTTGAGTGTCGTGTGTGTGTGTTGTTTTGTGTCGGGGGGGTGTGTGTGTGCTGTTGAGTGTCGTGTGTGTGGGCGTGAGTGTGTTGATTGCCCGAGGTTTCGTCAACTGGTGTTTGTGGGTCGTCTTCTGCGTTGCAAAAGCGTTAGCCCCTTACGCCGAGGACAGGCCTTAAATGGAGTCCGGTCGTTTCGGCCTTGCGTCCGAGTGTTCAGTTCGTTCAGGTGACTTCTTTGATTTAGCTTTGAGGGCTCTCTCCTATACCTTTGAGGTTTTTCTGAAAAGAGTCCCCTGTTTCTCATTACCCTTGCTGAAGGGGAGGTGAGGGTAATGCAATTGTGTCCGTTTGTCTGTCTGTCTGTTTGCTTGCTTGTTTGTCTGTCCGCGCGCATAAGTCAAAAACTAGTATCCTCGAAAATAAATGGTAAATGTTCTGCGCTTGTATAGCGCTTTTCCACCGCTTCGCGGTGCTCAAAGCGCTTTACATGAGGCCTCACATTCACCCATTCACACACATTCACCCTCCAGTGGGCGACCGCTGGCATGCAAGGTGCAGCCAGACCCACTGGGAGCAATTTGGGGTTCAGTGTCTTGCCCAAGGACACTTCGACATGCAGACAGTCAGAGCTGGGATTTGAACCACCGACCTTCTGATCACTGGACGACCCACTCTACCAACTGAGCCACAGCCGCCCCAATAGCCCCAATCAATAGCGTTGATCCGAGATCTGGATCCAGATTCGAGAATTTTTGTAAGGATTCTTTAAGTAGGGCACTTGGAGGCGAGGGTCTCTCTGATTGATCAGCTTGTTGTTTGTGCGTAAGCGTACAGAATACTCCGTCGGGGTGTTCCGTTTGGAGACGCCGTTTGAGCTTGCTTGGCACCGTGGAGTTATTGGACAGCTTCTCACCAGAGACCAAGCCCAGCGGAGTCGGTGAAAGTCAACCCGAATGATCTGCACCTGAGACAGGAATGAGGGACGCTGTCCTGCAGCATCCGAGACAGGAATGAGGGACGCTGTCCTGCAGCATCCGAGACAGAAATGAGGGACGCTGTCCTGCAGCATCTGAGACAGAAATGAGGGACGCTGTCCTGCAGCAGCTGTTTGAGACAGAAATGAGGGACGCTGTCCTGCAGCATCTGTTTGAGACAGAAATGAGGGACGCTGTCCTGCAGCAGCTGTTTGAGACAGAAATGAGGGACGCTGTCCTGCAGCAGCTGTTTGAGACAGAAATGAGGGACGCTGTCCTGCAGCATCTGTTTGAGACAGAAATGAGGGACGCTGTCCTGCAGCATCTGTTTGCTGTTTGGACCAAAGACTGGCACAGATAGTTCATAGAAGTCTCTGAGAACTGCGTTGACTTGTGGAAAAAGGGTCTGACGTGTCTCCTTTAGGTAACTCGGCCGTACGCTGAGTCAGAAAGCATTCATTCACAAACTGCTCTTTTACTTTGTGTCATCAATCTCTAGCCACCAGATGCCGAGTGTTGAAGCAGCTGCGGGTAGAAAGTGCCCCCATTGTCAACAGGTTTGATTATGCGCAGTGTAAGAAACTGGACATGGAGCAGGTCCTGGATCAGATACTGAGAATGCCTCCTGAAAGGAACCGTATTATCTACATGCGCCCTATGCACCAGGTTGGTACTCTGAGCTGTCTCTTCTGTTTCCTTTGTAACTGAAATAAAAATAATACACTTTCTGGAGCGATTCCAGCACCAGACACTTCCGATGACGGTTTGTATCAGAATTCAAACTGGAACGTTCAATTTCATGTGTGGCTGATAAAGACGAGTAAGTCATCCGCTTGTCCTGGTTGTTCCCTGCCTGCCTGACTGAAGTTTAATCCTTTGGCAACGGAAAAAAATCACCATCAACAAATGGGATTATGTAGTTGTTAATCCAACAGTTAATCTATTTCACAGGGGACATATTGTAAAAACTCACTTTCTCCATGCTTCTCCACTATTCTGGTGATTTTGGGTCCTGATCAACCCAAAAACGGCAAAATAAAGCATCCAGTCAATCCTTCTTAGTTTGGGTAGGTCTGTAATCACCTCCCGAAACACGTCTGGAAGAAATTGAGCTGGCTGTGACATCACAGCGGGCAAGTGTGCACAACGTGTGCATGCACATGCGTGTGTGCGTCCCTGTGTCTGCGCTCTCTTCACTGTCATGGTAACGAGGAAGCTGAGCTGAAAAGCAAAACTCTCCATTTAGTGGTCGGTCTCCGTTCCTACCCTCACCTGCCGGTCGATCTCCGTTCCTACCCTCACCTGCCGGTCGATCTCCGTTCCTACCCTCACCTGCCGGTCGATCTCCGTTCCTACCCTCACCTGCCGGTCGATCTCCGTTCCTACCCTCACCTGCCGGTCGATCTCCGTTCCTCCCCTCACCTGCCGGTCGATCTCCGTTCCGACCCTCACCTGCCGGTCGATCTCTGTTCCGACCCTCACCTGCAGGTCGATCTCCGAGATGCTCCGTCGTCCTTGAGAAGCGGCGAGTCGAGCCGCTGCTCGCGGTGAGACCGTGCAGCTAGGAGACGTGACTCCCCGTGCGTCCCCGTGTGTGCGTTCTGCCCGTCCACGCTCTACGGCATTTTCCCTGCATAAAGTACATTTTTAGTGGTAATGTTGCGATGATGCTGCGGCTGTCCTGCAGCATCTGTTTGAGACAGCTAATGCTAGCGATATGGGCAAAAGTGTTGAGGGACACAGGCCCAGGTTCTGCAGCCACCAGTGCTGGCCTATGACAGCGTATTGATTACTGTATCGATTAACTATAAGCTTTGTTAAAAAGGAAATCTAATCTACTCCTGAACATAGAGATGGTGTCTGTCTCACGAACCAATCAGGGAGCCGATTCCACAATAAAGGAGCTTGATAACTAAAAGCTCCGCCCCCCCGTCTGCTCTTGGAAATTTTCGGAACCACGAGCAGGCCAGCATTTTGGGACCGCAGGGTTCTAGTGGGGCAATACGGGATAATCATCTCTGTAAGGTGAGGAGGCGCCTGGCTGTTGAGGGCTTTAAAAGTAAGCAGAAGGATTTTATATTCAATCCGTTCCCTAACAGGAAGCCAATGCAGAGACGCCAGAACAGGGGAAATGTGTTCTCTCAGTCTGGTTCCTGTTAGAACACGAGCTGCTGCATTCTGGATTGGCTGGAGATGTTTAATAGACCTTTTTGGGCAGCCGGACAGTAAGGAGTTGCAGTAGTCCAGTCTGGAAGTCACAAAAGCATGGACTATTTGTTCTGCATCTTTTCGGGTCAGTAGGTGCCTGACCTTTGAAATATTCCGAAGGTGAAAGAACGCAGTCCTTGAAACGTGCTTTATCTGGGACTGAAATAACAGGTCCTGATCAAAGATTACCCCCAGATTCTTGGCAGTGGTGCTGGTGGACACTGAGACGCCATCTAGTTCAACTACAACACTAGAACAAACATTTCTGAGATGCTTTGGCCCAAGAACCAGAACCTCAGTTTTATTTAGATTTAATAACAGGAAGTTCTCGGTCATCCAGGAGTTAATGTCCTTAAGGCACGTCTGAAGTCTAACCAACTGATCGACTTTGTCTGGCTGAACTGACAGGTATAATTGAGTATCGTCCGCATAGCAGTGGAAATTTATGCTGTTAATAATGTTACTGTAGGGTTTTACCAAACCCTCTTCCGGTTCTTGTTCTCCATTGTGGGTGCGTAGTCAATGAGGAGAATGTGGGTTAAGTTTAAGACATTTATATAATAAACGGATCAGGACAGTTAGTTTAGATTATCAGCGCTGGATTCCAACACAGCTCTCGTGCCCGCGCTTTGTTGGAATGAAGACGCTTCCTGCTTCGTCCCCAAGTCAGGCCTTCCCCTGAAGGCTGGACTTTGCCCCAGCCAATCTAAGCCCATGTTTATCTGTGTTGTGTGTGACGTCACCAAATGAGACGTTCAAGTGAGTCAGTCAAACCTATACCAAATTAAATGTTGTGCATTCCCAGTGGTGTCGGCGTGTAATCACGTTGTGGAATCCCATCTAATACGGGAATTCCCTACATTACCTAACGGAAGCATATACAGTAGTCCCTCGATATAATGCGGTTCATCTTCCGCGACTTCGCTGCTTCGCGGAGTTTTAATACAATTTTTCAGATTTTTTTTTTTGCACTTGAACGCGCCTTGAAACGGCGCAAGGACGAAGAGGCGTGGTCGGAGGAACTGCGAAATACGCACGAGTTGCTATTAAACATTTCTCATGTGTTCAACCTCGTAGGTTGACCATTAAAATTAAATTCGTTATTTCTAAAAGCTATCATGTTTATTTGTTAAGCGTGTGTTTTATAGCGCTCTTATTCTCTGTGTAAAAAGAGGCTTTTATTTTGTAGGAGCATACACCTCATGTCCCTTTTGGGTTTTGTTTCTTCCTGTTGCTACATGTAGCCGCTGCCGTTCCGCTGTGCTAAGCTATCCAATAAAGCAGCATGAGAGGCTAAAGACAGCACGAGTAGAATATTTGTTCTTCTGCACTCCAAGCGGCTCTTTCCTCGACCTGCACGCCTTAACATTATTAACAGGAAAACGTTTACTGTACGTACTATATATTTATATTTCTCAAGCAAATGTTTAGTTCTGAAAAGGTTTTGATCTTTGGTTTCATTCTATAATACTGAAACAATCTATTTAGATTAATGCCTGCCTGTTAAATGTGTATAAAGTGTGTGGTGAGGGGTTTTACAGCCTTAAAACATTTATGTACACGTATAATAATTAAAAAAATATAGATTACTACATTGCGGATTTCACTTATTGCAGGTTATTTTTAGAACGTAACCCCCGCGGAAAATGAGGGGCTACTGTACAGCGTGAACAGAATAGGTCCAAGCACTGAACCCTGTGGAACTCCATATTTAACTTCAGTGTACGTAGAAGATTCATCATGAACACGTACAAACTGAAATCTATCAGATAAATATGATCTAAACCAGTTCAATGCAGATCCTCTAACACCAACAGATTGTTCCAGCCTCTGTAACAGAATCTGATGATCTATTGTGTCAAAGGCTGCACTGAGATCTAATAAAATAAGCACGGAGACAAGTCCATTATCAGACGCTATTAAAGGTCATTGGTGACTTTAACTAATGCTGTCTCTGTGCTATGATGAGCTCTGAAACACGACTGGAAAACCTCAAATTACTGATTGTCTTGTAAGAATTCACACAGCTGACTGGAAACTGCTTTCTCTAGAAGCTTTGACAGGAATGGAAGGTTTGAAATTGGCCGATAGTTAGCCAAGACATTAGGATCCAATGTTGGTTTTTTGAGAAGCGGTTTAATGACTGCTGTTTTAAAAGACTTGGGTACATAGCCTGTGAGTAAAGATAGATTAATTATATTTAGCAAAGCAATACTAATTGAGGGGAAGACTTCTTTAAGCAGCTTAGTTGGGACCGGGTCTAAGAGACAAGTGCACGGTTTAGATGAGGCAATAGCTGCACTCATTTGCTGCAGGTTAATGGGGGTGAAGCTATCCAAGTAACTCTCAAGAGTAACAGTCGTATCTCTACTTCCATCGCTCAGGGAGGGGTCAATGCCACACGAAGGCAGACGCTGATGAATGACGTCCCTAATAGATTCGATTTGGGTACTGAAGAAGTTCATGAAATCTTCACTACTGAGACCTGTCGGAACAGAAGGGTCAACAGAGCTGGAGCTTTGTGTTAGCCTAGCTACGGTGTCAGAGAGAAACCTTGGATTAGATTTGTTCTCTTCTATTAGATGAGTAATATGCTGCTCTAGCTTTGTGTTAGCCTAGCTACGGTGTCAGAGAGAAACCTTGGATTAGATTTGTTCTCTTCTATTAGAGATGAGTAATATGCTGCTTTAGCTTTGTGTTAGCCTAGCTACGGTGTCAAAGAGAAACCTTGGATTAGATTTGTTCTCTTCTATTAGAGATGAGTAATATGCTGCTTTAGCTTTGTGTTAGCCTAGCTACGGTGTCAGAGAGAAACCTTGGATTAGATTTGTTCTCTTCTATTAGATGAGTAATATGCTGCTCTAGCTTTGTGTTAGCCTAGCTACGGTGTCAGAGAGAAACCTCGGATTAGATTTGTTCTCTTCTATTAGAGGTGAGTAATATGCTGCTCTAGCTTTGTGTTAGCCTAGCTACGGTGTCAGAGAGAAACCTTGGATTAGATTTGTTCTCTTCTATTAGAGATGAGTAATATGCTGCTCTAGCTTTGTGTTAGCCTAGCTACGGTGTCAGAGAGAAACCTTGGATTAGATTTGTTCTCTTCTATTAGAGACGAGTAATATGCTGCTCTAGCTTTGTGTTAGCCTAGCTACGGTGTCAGAGAGAAACCTTGGATTAGATTTGTTCTCTTCTATTAGAGATGAGTAATATGCTGCTTTAGCTTTGTGTTAGCCTAGCTACGGTGTCAGAGAGAAACCTTGGATTAGATTTGTTCTCTTCTATTAGAGATGAGTAATATGCTGCTCTAGCTTTGTGTTAGCCTAGCTACGGTGTCAGAGAGAAACCTTGGATTAGATTTGTTCTCTTCTATTAGAGATGAGTAATATGCTGCTCTAGCTTTGTGTTAGCCTTGCTACGGTGTCAGAGAGAAACCTTGGATTAGATTTGTTCTCTTCTATTAGATGAGTAATATGCTGCTCTAGCTTTGTGTTAGCCTAGCTACGGTGTCAGAGAGAAACCTTGGATTAGATTTGTTCTCTTCTATTAGAGATGAGTAATATGCTGCTCTAGCTTTGTGTTAGCCTAGCTACGGTGTCAGAGAGAAACCTTGGATTAGATTTGTTCTCTTCTATTAGATGAGTAATATGCTGCTCTAGCTTTGTGTTAGCCTAGCTACGGTGTCAGAGAGAAACCTTGGATTAGATTTGTTCTCTTCTATTAGAGATGAGTAATATGCTGCTCTAGCTTTGTGTTAGCCTAGCTACGGTGTTAGAGAGAAACCTTGGATTAGATTTGTTCTCTTCTATTAGAGATGAGTAATATGCTGCTCTAGCTTTGTGTTAGCCTAGCTACGGTGTCAGAGAGAAACCTTGGATTAGATTTGTTCTCTTCTATTAGATGAGTAATATGCTGCTCTAGCTTTGTGTTAGCCTAGCTACGGTGTCAGAGAGAAACCTTGGATTAGATTTGTTCTCTTCTATTAGATGAGTAATATGCTGCTTTAGCTTTGTGTTAGCCTAGCTACGGTGTCAGAGAGAAACCTTGGATTAGATTTGTTCTCTTCTATTAGAGATGAGTAATATGCTGCTCTAGCTTTGTGTTAGCCTAGCTACGGTGTTAGAGAGAAACCTTGGATTAGATTTGTTCTCTTCTATTAGAGATGAGTAATATGCTGCTCTAGCTTTGTGTTAGCCTAGCTACGGTGTCAGAGAGAAACCTTGGATTAGATTTGTTCTCTTCTATTAGAGATGAGTAATATGCTGCTCTAGCTTTGTGTTAGCCTAGCTACGGTGTTAGAGAGAAACCTTGGATTAGATTTGTTCTCTTCTATTAGAGATGAGTAATATGCTGCTCTAGCTTTGTGTTAGCCTAGCTACGGTGTCAGAGAGAAACCTTGGATTAGATTTGTTCTCTTCTATTAGATGAGTAATATGCTGCTCTAGCTTTGTGTTAGCCTAGCTACGGTGTCAGAGAGAAACCTTGGATTAGATTTGTTCTCTTCTATTAGAGATGAGTAATATGCTGCTCTAGCTTTGTGTTAGCCTAGCTACGGTGTCAGAGAGAAACCTTGGATTAGATTTGTTCTCTTCTATTAGAGATGAGTAATATGCTGCTCTAGCTTTGTGTTAGCCTAGCTACGGTGTCAGAGAGAAACCTTGGATTAGATTTGTTCTCTTCTATTAGAGATGAGTAATATGCTGCTTTAGCTTTGTGTTAGCCTAGCTACGGTGTCAGAGAGAAACCTTGGATTAGATTTGTTCTCTTCTATTAGAGATGAGTAATATGCTGCTCTAGCTTTGTGTTAGCCTAGCTACGGTGTCAGAGAGAAACCTTGGATTAGATTTGTTCTCTTCTATTAGAGATGAGTAATATGCTGCTCTAGCTTTGTGTTAGCCTAGCTACGGTGTCAGAGAGAAACCTTGGATTAGATTTGTTCTCTTCTATTAGATGAGTAATATGCTGCTTTAGCTTTGTGTTAGCCTAGCTACGGTGTCAGAGAGAAACCTTGGATTAGATTTGTTCTCTTCTATTAGATGAGTAATATGCTGCTCTAGCTTTGTGTTAGCCTAGCTACGGTGTCAGAGAGAAACCTTGGATTAGATTTGTTCTCTTCTATTAGAGATGAGTAATATGCTGCTCTAGCTTTGTGTTAGCCTAGCTACGGTGTCAGAGAGAAACCTTGGATTAGATTTGTTCTCTTCTATTAGATGAGTAATATGCTGCTTTAGCTTTGTGTTAGCCTAGCTACGGTGTCAGAGAGAAACCTTGGATTAGATTTGTTCTCTTCTATTAGAGATGAGTAATATGCTGCTTTAGCTTTGTGTTAGCCTAGCTACGGTGTCAGAAAGAAACCTTGGATTAGATTTGTTCTCTTCTATTAGAGATGAGTAATATGCTGCTCTAGCTTTGTGTTAGCCTAGCTACGGTGTCAGAGAGAAACCTTGGATTAGATTTGTTCTCTTCTATTAGAGATGAGTAATATGCTGCTTTAGCTTTGTGTTAGCCTAGCTACGGTGTCAGAGAGAAACCTTGGATTAGATTTGTTCTCTTCTATTAGAGATGAGTAATATGCTGCTCTAGCTTTGTGTTAGCCTAGCTACGGTGTCAGAGAGAAACCTTGGATTAGATTTGTTCTCTTCTATTAGAGATGAGTAATATGCTGCTCTAGCTTTGTATTAGCCTAGCTACGGTATCAGAGAGAAACCTTGGATTAGATTTGTTCTCTTCTATTAGAGATGAGTAATATGCTGCTTTAGCTTTGTGTTAGCCTAGCTACGGTGTCAGAGAGAAACCTTGGATTAGATTTGTTCTCTTCTATTAGAGATGAGTAATATGCTGCTCTAGCTTTGTGTTAGCCTAGCTACGGTGTCAGAGAGAAACCTTGGATTAGATTTGTTCTCTTCTATTAGAGATGAGTAATATGCTGCTCTAGCTTTGTATTAGCCTAGCTACGGTATCAGAGAGAAACCTTGGATTAGATTTGTTCTCTTCTATTAGAGATGAGTAATATGCTGCTCTAGCTTTGTGTTAGCCTAGCTACGGTGTCAGAGAGAAACCTTGGATTAGATTTGTTCTCTTCTATTAGAGATGAGTAATATGCTGCTCTAGCTTTGTGTTAGCCTAGCTACGGTGTCAGAGAGAAACCTTGGATTAGATTTGTTCTCTTCTATTAGAGATGAGTAATATGCTGCTCTAGCTTTGTGTTAGCCTAGCTACGGTGTCAGAGAGAAACCTTGGATTAGATTTGTTCTCTTCTATTAGAGATGAGTAATATGCTGCTCTAGCTTTGTGTTAGCCTAGCTACGGTGTCAGAGAGAAACCTTGGATTAGATTTGTTCTCTTCTATTAGAGATGAGTAATATGCTGCTCTAGCTTTGTGTTAGCCTAGCTACGGTGTTAGAGAGAAACCTTGGATTAGATTTGTTCTCTTCTTTTAGAGATGAGTAATATGCTCCTCTTGCCTTGCGGAGCGTCTTCCTGTACATTTTCAGGCTGTTTTTCCAGATTAAACAAGACTCCTCCAATTTAGTGGAGCTCCACCTTCTCTCCAGTCTTCGGGATGTTTGTTTTAACAATCTAATTTCAGAATTGAACCACGGAGCTTTCCTTTTTGGTTTTAGTTTTTTCATGCTTAAGGGGGCGATGGAGTCAAGCGTCGTGCGCATCAAGTCCCCAGCACCACCTAAAGATGATCTATGTGGGAGGGGCTAAAGTTACCACACGACTCCTCAGTAATGTTAAGGCTCGATAAAGAGTTTAATGCCCACTTCTTTGAATTTAGCAATAGCACCATCAGACAGACATCTAGTCAAGGCAGTTCTGTTTGATGGCACGTAGTCCAATAATACAAACGTAAAAGTGATGAATTTGTGGTCTGATAAAAAAGGGTCCAGTGGAAATACAATTAATTGATCAATATCAATACCATATGTGAGAACCAGATCCAAGGTGTGATTAGAGCTGTGGGCGGGTTCGTTCACTCTCTGGGAGAAGCCAATTGAGTCCAGTAATGAGAGGAAGGCAGTAGCAAGGCAGTCGTCACTGAATCTACATGAATGTTAAAATCTCCCACAACAAGTATCTGTTCTGCTTTCAGAACTAAGCTTGTTAAACATTCAGAACATTCTGACATGAAATCAGAGTCTGGGCCTGGAGGGCGGTAAACTATAACAATCAGGACTGGCTGGCTTGATTTCCATGTTGGGAGTGACAGACTAAGAATAAGACTCTCAAAGGAGGCATAGTTTAATTTAGGTTTAGGGTTAATCTGGAGCTCCGAGTTATAGATGGCTCCAACTCCACCTCCTCGGCCGGCGTCTCCAGAAATGTGAGAGTTAACATAACTGGGAGGCGTGGCTTCATTTAAACTGAAATAATCTCCAGGACCAGCCAGATTTCAGTCAAACAGAAAATATCTACATGCTGATCTGAGATCAGATCATTTATTAAAAATGCCTTTGACGCCAAAGAGCGAATATTCAAAAGTCCACATTTAATGGTTTTACTGTTATTAATTTCTGTGGCGGTATTTTCCAGACTATTGGAGGGTGAATACTAGACACTTTATGCAGTACTTGTACCTTACAGGTACTCGTACATAAACTTAGACATAGTAGTTGTGCCTCTGGAAGGCTTCGTGATTTCTTCTGTCTGAGGATTGTACACATCGTCCATGTACTCCGCTCCTACTGGCGTGTCCCATCACTTATGGACGCCACGGTCATGCTGATGGATCATTTCATGCTTCATCTCCATCATCGTCATCGTCATTGAATTTCTAACCAGAAGTTCTCAAATTAGTCTAGAAACAATCTGAATACATTAAAACTAACAACTAAAATGCTTCTGGGCGGGGCTTCAAAGTTTTAGTGTGTTTACTAGTTTGTAGTATTTGAATGTTCTCTTTGTGTTCTGCTGAGGTTGGTTCTAGTGCCTGTGTCTGGTTCTTACTGGAACTCTCCATCCTGTCCTCAGATCGACTCGGTCGCTCTGGAGCGCCGGCTCTTCCAGGGGCCGTATCCGTACCACATCGCCGTCGTGCACGAGTTCAGCAACCCTCCGAACATACGCAATAAGGTTCGCGTCCGCAGCTGGATGGACACCATCGCCAACATCAGCCAGTGAGTCCGCTCTGATTGGTCGGCATGACGACTGGCCACGTTTTTGTTGCTGCCCCGTTTGACGGCAGATTAGAAATCTCGTTGTGCTCGAATTTATTTCTTGGGCCATTAGCTGAGTTGTCTGAAGATGTCGGCGGGGGGGATCACCGTGATCGGAAAGGGACGGCGCTAATGATCGGCGCGTCTCTGTCTGTCTCTCAGGGAGCTGATCAAGTACGAGTTCTTCCCAGAGGCCACCAGAACGGACGACGATGTGATGAGGTGTCCCAGATACCCCTGGGGCCGGGACATCTACACACTGGAGGGTAATTCATTCTGATAAATAGAGTTATTACTGATTTATAGTGTACCACTGAATACAGGCTCTAAAAATGAAATCAACAGAATCGAATCACGACTTTGGACTTTATTTGATATTAAATTGGGAGAAGGCAGCTTGACAGAGAGACGGCGTTGCGTAAAGACATGGCTGCTGCTGTGGACTCGTCCTCGTCCTGTCTGACATATACCCAGGTGGAAACACACAACGGGTTGGAGCAGGGGCAACAGAAGGACATGTCCCGTTCAGAAGATGGACATAATCGTGGAATAGCAGGACGCAGTGAGCCTCACCCAGACCCACCGCCAACAGCAGCCCCCATCCTAGCCCCTCTTGTTGGTAAAACTGAACCCGGGAGAAACCATGGTCTCGTAGGACGTCACTCTTCACCCGCAGTCCAACCACCGTGAAAAGAAAACTTCAAGACCAAACTCTGTCGGACAGAACCCGCCTGCTGGGTCTGACCGACACCAAGCGGGGGGGTCGCCACCGTCTCCACTTCACCCTGTCCTTTGCATCGTCCTCCCCAACACCAGCCACTCTCGTGTCCTCCCTCACCGCCTCCATGTCTCTTCTCCTGGGTCGTCCTCTAGTCCTGTTCCCTGGCAGGCCGATCCTCAGCATCCTTCTAGGGGTGGGGGGGTCCTCATTTAACAAAGATTTGGAGTTACAAAGGACGTACCAAAATATAACAGGATGCGTTTAGGGACAAGGAATCGCTGCTACGACGAGCGGGGTGCGCTGGCTGGGTGGGCAGGTGTCAGTCAACAGAGCCATGCTCCAGAAGGGAGGGGGGAGGGGGGGTGGGGTGTCGAACATGAACTGTGATGTCAGGGAGGGGGGGTGTGAGGGGTACCAGGACATGAGGAGACATTGTCTAAAATGTGCGAGTAGGTACGGACTAACTAAAAGGAAACAACAGAAATGTGTGAAATAGTGTCCAGTTGTCTGAGGACACTGCAGGGTAAAATGAAGACGGCACACACAGTGATGTCCCATTACATGGTTGTCTCTAGTCTTGTCCCATGTTCAAAGCGAATCCTCTGACGCCGCCTCGTTACCAAACAGAAATATCAGGAAATATCAGGCAATGGCGGTGCCAGCAGTTTGGCTGTTCACCATTATGTCCAAGCGTCTGCGCTGCGCGTAGAGGACACGCCTCGTTGTCTCTCACTCTGCGTCCGAATCAACACTCCAGCAATGTAGGACAGGAACTGGACGGAAGAGTTGGAGCATGAACAAAGCTCATGTTTGGTGCATCCACAGCCGTGATGCAGGTAAATCTACGGATGTCTCTACGGATGTCTCTACGGATGTCTCTACGGATGTCTCTACGGATGTCTCTACGGATGTCTCTACGGATGTCTCTACAGATGTCTCTACGGATGTTGATAACGGACTTCCCTTGTCCCTATTAACACGATGTGTCCTCTAGGACTGGTGGACGGGGCTCCCTACAGCATGATAACGGACTTCCCTTGGCTCAGGACCCTGAGAGCTGCTGATCCCAACGGCTACGCCCGCTACGACTTTGAAGATGATGAAAGCAGTGAGTGAATTCACGGTTATGCTACCTGAATGCAGTCTTTGCTTGTTGCTCTCATGTGTTCTCGCTTTGCCCCGTTAGCCACCATCTAGCTACCTGAATGTTAGCCACCTTCGAGCTACCTGAATGTTAGCCACCATCTAGCTACCTGAATGTTAGCCACCTTCGAGCTACCTGAATGTTAGCCACCATCTAGCTACCTGAATGTTAGCCACCTTCGAGCTACCTGAATGTTAGCCACCTTCTAGCTACCTGAATGTTAGCCACCATCTAGCTACCTGAATGTTAGCCACCTTTGAGCTACCTGAATGTTAGCCACCTTCTAGCTACCTGAATGTTAGCCACCATCTAGCTACCTGAATGTTAGCCACCTTCTAGCTACCTGAATGTTAGCCACCTTTGAGCTACCTGAATGTTAGCCACCTTTGAGCTACCAGAATGTTAGCCACCTTCGAGCTACCTGAATGTTAGCCACCTTCTAGCTACCTGAATGTTAGCCACCATCTAGCTACCTGAATGTTAGCCACCTTCTAGCTACCTGAATGTTAGCCACCTTTGAGCTACCTGAATGTTAGCCACCTTTGAGCTACCTGAATGTTAGCCACCTTTGAGCTACCAGAATGTTAGCCACCTTCGAGCTACCTGAATGTTAGCCACCTTCTAGCTACCTGAATGTTAGCCACCATCTAGCTACCTGAATGTTAGCCACCTTCTAGCTACCTGAATGTTAGCCACCTTTGAGCTACCTGAATGTTAGCCACCTTTGAGCTACCTGAATGTTAGCCACCTTCGAGCTACCTGAATGTTAGCCACCTTCGAGCTACCTGAATGTTAGCCACCTTCGAGCTACCTGAATGTTAGCCACTTTCGAGTTACCTGAATTTTAGCCACCTTTGAGCTACCTGAATGCAGTCTTTGCTTCTTGCTCTCATGTGTTCTCCTTTTGCCCTGTTAGCCACCATCTATGCCCCGCGGCGTAAAGGCCAGCTCTCCGCTGACATCTGCATGGAGACCATTGGCGAGGAGATCTCCGAGCGCCGACAGAGCAAACGAGGCGTGTTTCAGAGGGTGGTGGTCCTCTTCCTCCATCACTGCGACACATCGGGGGAACCTGTGGACGATGACTATATCTAGAGGACATGAAAGCGCTTCCCTTCATCACAGCAGAATGAAACGGCCCTGCTGCAGTGCGGGGGCGAGCTGCAGGTTCGAGCTGTTCTTACGCGCTGGACGGAACGTAGAACCCGTTTTACTGTGGGCAGTCTGCTCACAGAACCTGAGCTGGTCCTTCAGCCTCTCGGTTTCCTTTTTGGTTCGTCCTCGACAGTTTGTTCAGCACCATGAGGTCGTTTGCAACGAAGCGGGTTCTTGTCACCCTGAGAAAGTGTCTCTCTCTTGACCGGCCACAGACAGCAAATAAAAGCAAAGTTTCATCTCGTTTGTTGTTGATTTGATGACCAGAGTACAAACAGGAAGCGTCACGTTGACTACGTCCGACTTTCCCGAAGGAACAAATGGAATTATTTTGATTCAAAAGTTGAGTCCTGTAAGAAAGAAGACTTTGAGTGTTGATCTAAGTTCATTAGTTGCCCCCGCTGGTGCGTCGCACTGCCGGGGCAACAGTTCGTGCTCTTTGCAAGTCCAGCTAAACGCCTTGCTTTGGGTTCTGAGACGAATCTCAGTTAGATACTGAGACAAAATGTCAAATATTTTTTCCTTCAGGCTTCTGAGAAGTGGACGTTACTTTTAGGACGTGTCTCCGCTATGGTCACTTTCTACGAGTGCCGATCGCGTCAGTGATATACTTGAATAGCAGCTGCTTTCTGTTCCCTCTTGGCCCGCCTGAGGCCCACGATCAATACCTTCCTGTGTCCAAAGTGTTCGTGGGTCAGCCTGGAATTAGTTTCGAGGTGTGTGCAGTTTGGGCTTGTGGATTGTATTTTCTTCTAGCTTCTCGAACCAATCGGTGAAGGGCAGCGATTGACTGGACTGTAGTTTTTTCTACCTGAGCGACGACATCAAAGCGACATCAAAGCTCTTCTTCAAGGTTTGCAATGTGGGGTTTCATTAAAAAAGGGAAAGCCTCCGAGTTGAGAGATTGGAACATAAGAACAGAAAAGTGAACGTCTGTCTGCAGGTTGAAGGGCCTGAAAGGGACGCAGGTCCAGCCTTTGTATTTACCACTACAGATGTTGAATGATGAGAAGCTTCCATTGTATTCACAAGGAAAGACTATTTCACTAATTAAAAAAGAGGCAAATAGAAAATGTAGTTTTTATTAAATGTCTGTTTTTCCTGCCATGAAATTGATTATTAGATTATATTTTCGTGAATAGTGTCAAGAAGGCCGGGTTTTTCCTTCCACTAAACTTTCTACGGACAACCAGCTTCTGGACATCTGTCAAGTCAGCAGCCCCCCTCCCCCCAATATTGTGTAGCCTCCTGACCCAAACTGAGATCATTTAAAGGCTCAGGAACCCTTCGTAGGCATTTTCAGTTCGATGATCAGGGTGTGATGCCACAACGATCCAATATTGAACTTTCACAAAATTCAAATTTTCGGGTTTTCATTATTTAACCTTCTGGGACACCCGATGTCCACATGTCCACATGTTTGACATCGGGTGTGAGGTTGTTCAGACCCCAATACCAAATTCTGGCACCAAATCTAGAGTTTTGCAGTTGTGACTATTTGTTCTATCAAAAGTCAAAATGAATGTTCTTAATCACTTTTCTCTGTACCTACGTAATGACTAAATCATACATTAATAATAGTTTTACACTCATCGGGTCCCAATCACCCTAAATAGCCGAGAGAAATAAAGCATGCAAGAGTTCGGGTCAGGAGGTTCAAAGCCAGATGATGATGATGAATATATTTATTAGATAGAGTGTTACGGTACAAGTACAGTCAAGCACTAGCATGTATTACAGTACAAGTACAGTCAGACATCCTGTCTAAGAGGAGTATTTCTAAAAAGCCCTTGCGGTCTTGTTTCCGTTGAAAGTCCTTCGTACATAAATCATCGACAATTAACAATACAAATAAAAGTAAAAATAAATTACTCCACAGATGCAAAATAACAATAAATTAAAAAGACACATAATATGTACAACGTAGGTGGACAAAAAAAAGGGGGGGGGGGGGTTGATCCGGAGAGAGTCGTGATGACTATCTCCGTTTCTGTCCCCCTGAAAGGTGTATTTTTAGGGCCTTTTTGAAGGAGGCCAAAGAGGTGCATGTTTTGAGGGCAGGAGTCAAACAGTTCCACCCTTAGGGGGCAGTATTGAAATCTTAGTGATATTATAATTTTGACATGCATCAATGTCCAGAATATTTATGGATCGATTCTTCGAGAGGAAGATGTTCTGCAGCAGAGACGGACCCTCATTCTCATCATTACTTTTTTGGGTGGATGTGGCTTCGATGGTAGAGAGGGTTGTCCAATAACCTCTGGGTTGGCGGTTCAATTCCTGCTCCATTCATCTTTCCTCCAGTGTCTCATTCTGGTGTACGGGAAGGTGTGAATGTCAGGCTGGTTCTCCTCCCTCCCTGGATCCAGATGTTAACCTGCTGTAAATGGATCAGATGTGTATCCAGATGTTAACCTGCTGTAAATGGAGCAGATGTGTGTCCAGATGTTAACCTGCTCTAAATGGAGCAGATGTGTGTCCAGATGTTAACCTGCTGTAAATGGAGCAGATGTGTGTCCAGATGTTAACCTGCTGTAAATGGAGCAGATGTGTGTCCAGATGTTAACCTGCTGTAAATGGAGCAGATGTGTTTCCAGATGTTAACCTGCTGTAAATGGAGCAGATGTGTTTCCAGATGTTAACCTGCTGTAAATGGAGCAGATGTGTGTCCAGATGTTAACCTGCTGTAAATGGAGCAGATGTGTTTCCAGATGTTAACCTGCTGGAAATGGAGCAGATGCGTTTCCAGATGTTAACCTGCTGGAAATGGAGCAGATGTGTGTCCAGATGTTAACCTGCTGTAAATGGAGCAGATGTGTGTCCAGATGTTAACCTGCTCTAAATGGAGCAGATGTGTGTCCAGATGTTAACCTGCTGTAAATGGAGCAGATGTGTATCCAGATGTTAACCTGCTGGAAATGGAGCAGATGTGTGTCCAGATGTTAACCTGCTGTAAATGGAGCAGATGTGTGTCCAGATGTTAACCTGCTGTAATTGGAGCAGATGTGTGTCCAGATGTTAACCTGCTCTAAATGGAGCAGATGTGTGTCCAGATGTTAACCTGCTGTAAATGGAGCAGATGCGTTTCCAGATGTTAACCTGCTGTAAATGGAGCAGATGTGTTTCCAGATGTTAACCTGCTGTAAATGGAGCAGATGTGTTTCCAGATGTTAACCTGCTGTAAATGGAGCAGATGTGTTTCCAGATGTTAACCTGCTGTAAATGGAGCAGATGTGTTTCCAGATGTTAACCTGCTGTAAATGGAGCAGATGTGTTTCCAGATGTTAACCTGCTGTAAATGGAGCAGATGTGTTTCCAGATGTTAACCTGCTGTAAATGGAGCAGATGTGTGTCCAGATGTTAACCTGCTGGAAATGGAGCAGATGTGTATCCAGATGTTAACCTGCTGGAAATGGAGCAGATGTGTTTCCGGATGTTAACCTGCTGTAAATGGAGCAGATGTGTTTCCAGATGTTAACCTGCTGGAAATGGAGCAGATGTGTGTCCAGATGTTAACCTGCTGTAAATGGAGCAGATGTGTGTCCAGATGTTAACCTGCTGGAAATGGATCAGATGTGTGTCCAGATGTTAACCTGCTGGAAATGGAGCAGATGTGTTTCCAGATGTTAACCTGCTGGAAATGGAGCAGATGTGTGTCCAGATGTTAACCTGCTGGAAATGGAGCAGATGTGTGTCCAGATGTTAACCTGCTGTAATTGGAGCAGATGCGTTTCCAGATGTTAACCTGCTGTAAATGGAGCAGATGTGTTTCCAGATGTTAACCTGCTGTAAATGGAGCAGATGTGTTTCCAGATGTTAACCTGCTGTAAATGGAGCAGATGTGTTTCCAGATGTTAACCTGCTGTAATTGGAGCAGATGCGTTTCCAGATGTTAACCTGCTGTAATTGGAGCAGATGTGTGTCCAGATGTTAACCTGCTGGAAATGGAGCAGATGTGTATCCAGATGTTAACCTGCTGGAAATGGAGCAGATGTGTTTCCAGATGTTAACCTGCTGGAAATGGAGCAGATGCGTTTCCAGATGTTAACCTGCTGTAATTGGAGCAGATGCGTATCCAGATGTTAACCTGCTGGAAATGGAGCAGATGTGTTTCCAGATGTTAACCTGCTGGAAATGGAGCAGATGCGTTTCCAGATGTTAACCTGCTGGAAATGGAGCAGATGTGTTTCCAGATGTTAACCTGCTGGAAATGGAGCAGATGTGTGTCCAGATGTTAACCTGCTGGAAATGGAGCAGATGTGTGTCCAGATGTTAACCTGCTGTAAATGGAGCAGATGCGTTTCCAGATGTTAACCTGCTGTAAATGGAGCAGATGCGTTTCCAGATGTTAACCTGCTGGAAATGGAGCAGATGCGTTTCCAGATGTTAACCTGCTGTAATTGGAGCAGATGCGTTTCCAGATGTTAACCTGCTGTAATTGGAGCAAATGTGTGTCCAGATGTTAACCTGCTGTAAATGGAGCAGATGCGTTTCCAGATGTTAACCTGCTGTAATTGGAGCAGATGCGTTTCCAGATGTTAACCTGCTGTAATTGGAGCAGATGCGTTTCCAGATGTTAACCTGCTGGAAATGGAGCAGATGTGTATCCAGATGTTAACCTGCTGTAAATGGAGCAGATGTGTATCCAGATGTTAACCTGCTGTAAATGGAGCAGATGTGTTTCCAGATGTTAACCTGCTGGAAATGGAGCAGATGTGTGTCCAGATGTTAACCTGCTGGAAATGGATCAGATGTGTTTCCAGATGTTAACCTGCTGGAAATGGAGCAAATGTGTGTCCAGATGTTAACCTGCTGGAAATGGAGCAGATGTGTGTCCAGATGTTAACCTGCTGGCAATGGAGCAGATGTGTTTCCAGATGTTAACCTGCTGGAAATGGAGCAGATGTGTGTCCAGATGTTAACCTGCTGGCAATGGAGCAGATGCGTTTCCAGATGTTAACCTGCTGGAAATGGAGCAGATGCGTTTCCAGATGTTAACCTGCTGGAAATGGAGCAGATGTGTTTCCAGATGTTAACCTGCTGGAAATGGAGCAGATGTGTGTCCAGATGTTAACCTGCTTGAAATGGAGCAGATGTGTGTCCAGATGTTAACCTGCTGGAAATGGAGCAGATGTGTGTCCAGATGTTAACCTGCTGTAATTGGAGCAGATGCGTTTCCAGATGTTAACCTGCTGTAAATGGAGCAGATGTGTTTCCAGATGTTAACCTGCTGGAAATGGAGCAGATGCGTTTCCAGATGTTAACCTGCTGTAAATGGAGCAGATGCGTTTCCAGATGTTAACCTGCTGTAATTGGAGCAGATGCGTTTCCAGATGTTAACCTGCTGTAATTGGAGCAGATGCGTTTCCAGATGTTAACCTGCTGGAAATGGAGCAGATGTGTATCCAGATGTTAACCTGCTGTAAATGGAGCAGATGTGTATCCAGATGTTAACCTGCTGTAAATGGAGCAGATGTGTTTCCAGATGTTAACCTGCTGTAAATGGAGCAGATGTGTGTCCAGATGTTAACCTGCTGGAAATGGAGCAGATGTGTGTCCAGATGTTAACCTGCTGGAAATGGATCAGATGTGTTTCCAGATGTTAACCTGCTGGAAATGGAGCAGATGCGTTTCCAGATGTTAACCTGCTGGAAATGGAGCAGATGCGTTTCCAGATGTTAACCTGCTGTAAATGGAGCAGATGTATATCCAGATGTTAACCTGCTGTAAATGGAGCAGATGTGTATCCAGATGTTAACCTGCTGGAAATGGAGCAGATGTGTGTCCAGATGTTAACCTGCTGTAAATGGAGCAGATGCTTTTCCAGATGTTAACCTGCTGTAAATGGAGCAGATGCTTTTCCAGATGTTAACCTGCTGGAAATGGAGCAGATGTATATCCAGATGTTAACCTGCTGTAAATGGAGCAGATGTATATCCAGATGTTAACCTGCTGTAAATGGAGCAGATGTGTATCCAGATGTTAACCTGCTGGAAATGGAGCAGATGCGTTTCCAGATGTTAACCTGCTGTAATTGGAGCAGATGTGTTTCCAGATGTTAACCTGCTGTAATTGGAGCAGATGTGTTTCCAGATGTTAACCTGCTGTAATTGGAGCAGATGTGTTTCCAGATGTTAACCTGCTGGAAATGGAGCAGATGTGTTTCCAGATGTTAACCTGCTGGAAATGGAGCAGATGTGTTTCCAGATGTTAACCTGCTGTAAATGGAGCAGATGTGTTTCCAGATGTTAACCTGCTGGAAATGGAGCAGATGTGTGTCCAGATGTTAACCTGCTGGAAATGGATCAGATGTGTTTCCAGATGTTAACCTGCTGGAAATGGAGCAGATGTGTGTCCAGATGTTAACCTGCTGGAAATGGATCAGATGTGTTTCCAGATGTTAACCTGCTGGAAATGGAGCAGATGTGTGTCCAGATGTTAACCTGCTGTAAATGGAGCAGATGTGTGTCCAGATGTTAACCTGCTGGAAATGGAGCAGATGTGTTTCCAGATGTTAACCTGCTGTAAATGGAGCAGATGTGTATCCAGATGTTAACCTGCTGGAAATGGAGCAGATGTGTTTCCAGATGTTAACCTGCTGGAAATGGAGCAGATGTGTTTCCAGATGTTAACCTGCTGGAAATGGAGCAGATGTGTGTCCAGATGTTGACCTGCTGTAAATGGAGCAGATGTGTGTCCAGATGTTAACCTGCTGGAAATGGAGCAGATGTGTTTCCAGATGTTAACCTGCTGGAAATGGAGCAGATGCGTTTCCAGGTGTTAACCTGCTGGAAATGGAGCAGATGCGTTTCCAGATGTTAACCTGCTGGAAATGGAGCAGATGCGTTTCCAGATGTTAACCTGCTGGAAATGGAGCAGATGTGTTTCCAGATGTTAACCTGCTGGAAATGGAGCAGATGTGTGTCCAGATGTTAACCTGCTGTAAATGGAGCAGATGTGTGTCCAGATGTTAACCTGCTGGAAATGGAGCAGATGTGTTTCCAGATGTTAACCTGCTGGAAATGGAGCAGATGCGTTTCCAGGTGTTAACCTGCTGTAAATGGAGCAGATGTGTGTCCAGATGTTAACCTGCTGGAAATGGAGCAGATGTGTTTCCAGATGTTAACCTGCTGGAAATGGAGCAGATGTGTTTCCAGATGTTAACCTGCTGGAAATGGAGCAGATGCGTTTCCAGATGTTAACCTGCTGGAAATGGAGCAGATGTGTGTCCAGATGTTAACCTGCTGGAAATGGAGCAGATGTGTTTCCAGATGTTAACCTGCTGGAAATGGAGCAGATGTGTTTCCAGATGTTAACCTGCTGGAAATGGAGCAGATGCGTTTCCAGATGTTAACCTGCTGTAAATGGAGCAGATGTGTATCCAGATGTTAACCTGCTGTAAATGGAGCAGATGTGTATCCAGATGTTAACCTGCTGGAAATGGAGCAGATGTGTGTCCAGATGTTAACCTGCTGTAAATGGAGCAGATGTGTGTCCAGATGTTAACCTGCTGTAAATGGAGCAGATGTGTGTCCAGATGTTAACCTGCTGTAAATGGAGCAGATGCTTTTCCAGATGTTAACCTGCTGGAAATGGAGCAGATGCGTTTCCAGATGTTAACCTGCTGTAATTGGAGCAGATGTGTTTCCAGATGTTAACCTGCTGTAATTGGAGCGGATGTGTTTCCAGATGTTAACCTGCTGTAATTGGAGCAGATGTGTTTCCAGATGTTAACCTGCTGGAAATGGAGCAGATGCGTTTCCAGATGTTAACCTGCTGGAAATGGAGCAGATGCGTTTCCAGATGTTAACCTGCTGGAAATGGAGCAGATGTGTTTCCAGATGTTAAGCTGCTGGAAATGGAGCAGATGCTTTTCCAGATGTTAACCTGCTGGAAATGGAGCAGATGTGTTTCCAGATGTTAACCTGCTGGAAATGGAGCAGATGTGTTTCCAGATGTTAACCTGCTGTAAATGGAGCAGATGTGTTTCCAGATGTTACCCTGCTGTAATTGGAGCAGATGTGTTTCCAGATGTTACCCTGCTGTAATTGGAGCAGATGTGTTTCCAGATGTTACCCTGCTGTAATTGGAGCAGATGTGTTTCCAGATGTTACCCTGCTGTAATTGGAGCAGATGTGTTTCCAGATGTTACCCTGCTGTAATTGGAGTTGGCACTGCAGCCTCATAAACCGTCATTAAAGGGGACAGATTGTGTTATTATAGTAAAAACTCACTTTCTCCATGTTTCTCCACTATTCTGGTGATTTTGGGTCCTGATCAACCCAAAACATCCAGTCAATCCTTCGTAGTTTCGTCGGTCTGTAGTCACCTCCTGAAACACGTCTGGAAGAAATCCCTCCCCTTCTGACATCAGGAGGGGGGAAAGTGCAAAAGATGTGCGTGCACATGCGTCCCTGTGTCTGCGCTCTCTTCACCGTCATGGTAACGAGGAGGCTGAGCCAAAAGGTGAAGCTCTCCATTTACCGGTCGATCTCTGTTCCTACCCTCACCTGAGGTCGCGACCTTTGAGTAGTGACCAAAAGAACAAGGTCGTGGGTACAAGCGGCTCCGGTGTGAGGCGCTCCCTCAGAGCGCGGAGATCCCCACTCTCCTGGATCAGCGGTTTGAAGGTGGTTGGAGGATTCAAAAAAATTTTATTCCGTCCCGACCTCCTCCAGACTCTGCCTCCTGCGGCCCCAGGTAATTAGAGTATAGACCCCTGTGCTAGATCAAACAAGAGACAATCAGAGATTGCAGACCCCGCCTCCAATAGACTATTGGATCTTGTGAGACAGTAAACAGGGCTTCCGGATCAGAGTGGCCAAACCTGCTCTAGCTTGCTGCTCCGGAATGGGAAAAGATACAACTACAACTGTAACATATATGAAACTAGAATGAACTATGAGTGTTCACACCAGATTTGAAGTCTCTAGCTCCAGAATTGAGGTCAGGATGGACTCCTGAAAAATGATGATTTTAGAACGAAAATTAGCTCTCAGATCCTGATTGTGAACCGGATCCGGCCGAAATTAGTCCTGGTCATAGACCTTTAAGGAGTACTGTGATTTATTTCAGATCCATACCGCCATGCGTTTTGAAGAAATTAAGAAAAATGTCAAAAGGTGCCCTATCTCGCAATGATAAAGAATCCTTTAAAACATTCTAGAATCTGGATCCAGATCCGGATTAACACCATTCTCGGGGAGGACCGAGCCACGGACAGTCGATTGGGTCAAGTCGATTGGGTTACTAGTTTTTGAGTTATGCGCTCGGACAGACAAACAGACAAACGGACCCAATTGCAATACCCTCACCTCCGCTTCGGCGAGGGTATTGATCAAACAAGGACAGACCCAAGTAAATCCTGTGCGGGTGACAGGAGGGGAAGTGCAGACCACACCCCTGACAGGCACTGCAGGTGATCTGACCGATTGAATTCAGAACTACCTAACTTTGTATGACGACTCACGAGTCTCACGCAGCTTACCACAGCACAACAGGAAACTACAGGACATCCCGATCACGCTAACTTTAGCACACCACAGTCAGGTAATACGACAGAACTGACCACTCGGTCAGAACATGAGGATGTGCTCATGGAGGCTGAACATTAGACTATCGTCCCCCCTTTCTTCGAAGCTTGTATCAATCCCTCGTATCTTCCATTTAACTTACGGCGTTTTAATTCAGGTTCGGACATCGCGACTTGATCATTGTATCCAAAAAAAGTTTAAAACTTCGTTGTACTTGGCTCCCGCTCTGTTCACACATGATCGGAATGATGCAATGAGAACTACCGAGGCGGCACACGCATGCGCACAGTAGCATCAACCACTCGTTTTGTTTGCGACGAAAAAATGATGCGGAGTGGAGGCTACCGCGGCGAACTCGTTTGATTTGCCGTTTGTTGATATTCGGTGCATACCGGATGGTACCCATCATTTTCACATTTGCGTTTTTCTTCTACGCCGTACACGTCTTAAAATGCATAAAAACCGTACTGGTTGATAGGTATGTGGATCCTCTGGAACTTGCACACAGATCCCGGACTGCGCGCTCCAGCTGGAGGACTTCCGCCTCCAGCGCGCGGATCGTGACCCGCTGCTCTCCGGTAAGGCCAAAGGCGGCGGACTCTGCTTCTAGATCAACAACGACTGGTGCTCCGACGTGACCGCGACCGCCCAACACTTTCCCTGATTCTCTTGTTATTGTTCTTGGTGACTTTAACAAGGGAAATCTGAGCCAGGAACTTCCCAAATACAGACAGTTTATTAAATGCCCCACCAGAGAGGAGAACACAACGGTGGGCGGGGCCTATCGCGCTGTGCCACGTGCCGCCCTCGGACTATCAGACCACGTGGTCATCCACCTCATCCCAGCATACAGACAGAGACTGAAACTTGCTAAACCAGTAGCAAGCACAACCAAGATCTGGACTGGTGAGGCTGTTGAGGAGCTCCGCTCGTGTTTGGAGACGACAGACTGGGACATATTTAGGGCTGCTACGGACAACCTGGACGAGGACACGGACACGGTGACCTCATGGATCAGCTACAATGAGGAGCGCATTGTACCAACGCGCACCAGGGTGAGTTACGCTAACGACAAGCCCTGGTTCACGCCGAAGCTCAGCCAGATCAGACGTGAGAAAGAGGAGCGGAGACAGAGACAGCTACAAGGAGGTGAAGTACAGGTTTAGCAGGGAGCTGAAGAACGCTAAATCAGTATATTCACGCAGACTCCAGCAG